>NC_062528.1:11548748-11641248 GCF_022655615.1 Tachysurus fulvidraco | reverse complement strand
TCTCTCTCTCTCTCTCTCTCTCTCTCTCTCTCTCTCTCTCACACATTCACACATACTCTGTAGCTCTTACTGTTCCTCTTGCTCTCTCTGCTCTTTCTCCCTCATGGTGAGATCTGTGATATCAGAAGAACTAACCTCACTTGACCCTTTTTTGTTCATTTCGCATGGATTCGGGTCGATTAGAGGTCTGATTTATTAGTAATAACTGTCAGGTTGAATATCAGTGAAACCATTGAATCTGTTAAACTAAAGTATTGTATAATACGCATCATATTCATTCATATTGAAACCAGCAAAAATCAGCGATTCTGCTGTGCTTGCAGTTCTTCTTGTTTTTCCTTTCTTGCTTTCATCATTCTGAATACTGACACTTCCTATCCTAATGCCTTTCCTTTTTATCTACTGCCTCTTCTTCCCCTTCTCTTCTATCTATCTATATCTCTCTCTGTCTTTCTCTCACTCTCTGCCCCCTCCCCTCTTTTTCCCAGTGGGGGTGTTGTTTATAGAGCATTATAATTTATAACTGAATAGAGTGGATTTAATTTCAGCGCTGAGGCTCGCCAGCAGGGCGCCAGGCTGCAATCAGAGGAATCAGTGCGCTGCGAGCCCTGTTGAATGGAAAGTATTATCAGCGGCCACAAACGGACACTGTTTCTCCTTAAACAACTCCCTCGATGCTCCCCGAGCCCGGCTTCTCTTTCGCTCCTCTGTTCCTGTTAGCCGCCCTCCCTCCCATTGTCCTTCATTGCCACTTCCCCTGCTCTCTTTTCTCCTCCTCCTCCTCTTCTCTCACTTCCTTGTTTCCTCTGCATCTCTCCTTTCTTTTTCTCTCTGTACTGTATTAGATTTTCTGGGGCTGTTCTGATGATGCTGGCCAAGCTGGAGTAGGAGCAGTTGATATAGTAAACAAGACTGTGTCACGATACATGACGTAGGAAGTATCGTGATCAATTTGCTTCCGCGTTTTATTAATCCTCTGACTCGCTGGGCTTTTAATTAGATTCCTACAGCAAAAACAAATCTATTTTAATAACGAATCACCTCTTTGAGGCTTTGTGTTAGAAATGATTTGACATCTCCCGGGGGGTATAAAAAAAAGTTAACTGTAAAATTATTTCTCACCATATCAACCATATTATGTTTTTGAATCTTATATCAGACTGCTGTTCACATTTTTGGATTTAAACCAGCTCCAGGTTGTTGTTGTTTTTTTTTATTTGTCCGGTACACAGAGTTGCTCTCCAGCAGAACATGTGATTGCTGCATGAATTGCGTCTGTTCTGAAATGGAATGCAGCACTGCTATTTACAGAGCTCAGGCTCTGGGTTTACTGCAGTGTTCGACAGTAAAAGCTCGGCCCATGAGCCAGCGTTCCCTCCGTCTGCCTTCCTCTCACGCCTCTCTCATCTTTATCTTGGCCTCTGTCTCCTCTTTTCACCATCCCCATTCAAGTGTTGCAATTTTCCGCCCGTAAATCCTGCCGTGCGTGACTGGAGGCTGACTCGAGGCTGTCCTGCATTCTGACAAACAGAGAGTGTGAGTGAGTTAGTGAGTGCGTCACGCATCCCGCTGGGCGGCCGAGTCGGTTTCTACATGTGACCCCAAAACAGGAGTAATGATATTTAAATACCTCTGGATTAGTGGAGAGTGTGTGAGAAATGGTACGGAAGGACAGTGAGAGTACAAGAGGCTTCAGATGTACACGCCAGCTTCAGCAGTGTAGAAATGATTACTGTTACTTTACTATGATACAAAATGAGCCTAATATTGATTTGATGGATCCCATGATTGGGCTGTTATTTATCACCATTTCCATAGGTAACGTGTCAGCAAATTTAACACAGGGAATTCCATGTGCATTTCACAGCTTTTTTGTAAATAAATGCAGTCTATTTTCAGCATTTTATTTACACCTTCAAAAAACAGCATTACCTCCATAACTAATCCATTACCCTTTTTTTTCCAAGTAATTTTTTTCAGTAAAATTTGCTTAATTTATTTCTTTTTATTTTATTTTAGTCCACAGCATTCAACATTGTCTATTTATTGTTTGGAAAATTCTTAAAGTTACATTTTCACCAGGAAGTTACAGCACCTGCATTTTTGTTAAAAACCTTATCCAAAATAATCCTGAACGTAAAATATGAATTATAGTTGTTGTTTTTTTAAGTACCAAAAAAAACAATACTTTAAAAATGTAAATGTCGTTAATGTCATCATGCCGTTTGCCTGGGTTCAATTATTGCATATCTGTTTGTATCAACTCTGTTACCACTTAAAAATAAGAAGTTAACACATTTCTAAGGTTAAATGCATCTTTTCTTATTTTTTAATGTCCATCTATCTAATGTCATGAAAAGGACTACATGGCAGGATCATCAGTATGTTTTTAATACTATGTGAGGTTACACTTGCAGTGTCCCAGTTTTACTGCTCATTTTAATTATTATTAGTGCTACTTCTCCAGACTCACTCTTCACTTCCTCATTTCTGCTTCATCCCTCCTTTCTCTCTCTTTTCCCCTTCTCCTTCCATCTGCACCCATTTTTCCTCCCTCAGTCTCCTCTCAGCACTCAGCAGGACATGATTAAATTGACCATATTTTAATTGGAGAGGAGCAGCCAACTCTGTCTCTTCATTCAGCATAATTAATACCTTGCAGTTACACTGACTTAGATGAACTCGGTTAAAAACATTTTTCCCCCCACAAGAGTTCGAAAAGCTTTATGGACTCCGAAGAATAACACACACGTTTTAAGTGGGGAAAAAGTTGCAAGTCGTCATCAAAAGCCACAATTAGCTCATTACGACTGTTCGAAGCTGACAGACCACATGAAGAGGGGAAAAGTCATCTCTTTCCCTGCGCTCTCTAATTTCTCAGAGGAAGCTAGCAGGACAGGTTCAGAGGAAGGGCTCGTCTCATAAAGAAATACCCTATTTACACTGGAATATTGCACAGTAATTGTAATGGCATGGCCGGATTTTGTAATTCACCAGACTGCTGCAAGTCAGATCAACAATGATGAGCTTTATGAGTTTTTTTCTTTTTCTTTTTAAAAAACCAAAACAAAAACAAAACCAGAGCTCATGTAGCATTGCCTCAGTCGTATAGTGGCGATGTGGGACATAGGGTGCACTCAGGTAGCTTTGTTTTCTGTCAGTGAAAAAAAAAAATACAAATCCAGCAATTTTGTGCATCTGGTTTCAGTAAGCGGTAAAATTATAAAGTGATGATTTCACTAGGAAAAGGCCGGGAAGGGCATTTGCGTTTTTTTTTTTCCTTTGGCGATGATTGAGCCAGGGTCTGTTCAGGCTGCTGGTGTTTTATTCAAGTGTATTAAAACGGCTTGTTCTTTGCCCGCGTGACCATGGTTAGTAACTGTTACCATGGAAGAGGAGTAATGACTCTGTGTGAGTATTAAAGCAGCTGCCTGACCCCTGTTTATTAGTTGTGCGGAGCAGCCAGGCTTAATCAAAAGTTAACGATCCAGTGTAGGATGTACCCAGGGCGGTGCGAGGGCACTGCATTATTGTTGGTGTATGTGTGGGGGGGATTGCTGAGTGAGCTAAGCCAATAGGAGTGTAGTGTGGCTGGCGCTGGTTGGGGGGGAACACATGTGATGTGCCTGAGAGATCAAACCACACACTTGATGAATGTGAGGGCAGAGGGTGGGAGTGGGGGAGTGGCCCGTGCTCCCAGCTTTGAATCGCCGATCAAGGTCGTTCTCAGTTCATTAAATTATGCTGAGAGCCTTGGCCTGGTAAGCAACACACACACACACACGCACACAGAGGTATTGCTTTATGCAGTTATTGAAGTTCTTCTTTTGACCACGGCTCCTTCTGCGTCCACACACTCCATTTATAATTTGTGTGTGTGCACGAACTTTTGTGCGTGTGTGTGCATGTATTTTGGTCAGTGGGGTCTGAGCAGGAAAGTGTTACAGATGAAGCCAGCAGTTATACAGTGCCTTGTGTAATGTTCTGCATGTCGTGTGTGTTTTGGCTGCTTGTCACACTCATTTACTGGCAGTCAGCTGTACCTCACGACACACACCTCTCGCTTTCAAGTCATCAGTATTCCCATGTAATAACACTGCATTGGATATTCCCTTACTCACGGAGTGGCTTTGTTAGCCATTTTAATTATATTATATTATATTAACTTTAGCCCAAATAACTTAACACGCTACGCTGTATGTAACAAATAGCTGTAATAGTAACAAGCCATTGTGTTGTTTTTTTTTGTGTGTGTGTGTGTGTTTTTTTGGTTTTTTTTTGGGGGGGGGGTGTGTTAATTAAATTCCAATTTAATTGTGAAATAAAAGCAGTGAGGCAGAATGGCAAATGTTTTAGTATCATATTCGGATTTTTAATGAAATGAACAATTTTTCTTTTCTCTCCTGACACCACAAGCAAAACAACCTTTGCTCTCGATTATAAATTAACCAGGCAAAACCTCTTAGCAACTCAGGATTAAATCTGACATCAACATTAACTCTAGTACTATTCAGGGATTTTTTTTTAAAATCAGATTTATTACATCAAGAATATTTTTTTAAGCTATGACCATATATATATATATATGTGTGTGTGTGTGTGTGTGTGTGTGTGTGTGTGTGTGTGTGTGTGTGTATAATTAAAATGTATACAGACATGTATTTTATGACCTGCATGTACATGAAGAACATAATGGCATTTTACACAATGTTATAATTACTTATTAATATATTATACACTTGTGAGGAAGTGTAATTCATGGTAGTACTGAATTTTTTACAGACTGCATGAGTAGCAGTGTTCATGATAAATTATATCACCACTACATTAACACACTACACTACATTACAAGGCAAGGTGCTGCGTTACAAGGCTGCTAAATCCTGCCCTGATTTTTTTCAGCTACTGAAATAATCTACGTTTTTAGACATAGATAGATAGATAGATAGATAGATAGATAGATAGATAGATAGATAGATAGATAGATAGATAGATAGATAGATAGATAGATAGATAGATAGATAGATAGATAGATAGATAGATAGATAGATAGATATTTGAGGTTTAATCAAATTTTTTTTTCTAAAAAAAAAAGATAGATAGATAGATAGATAGAAACCAGTTTATTTTCTGATGATTTGCTGATAAGTCATTTTGGTGTCATATGGGGAAAACATCAAGGAACATCATGTCTGATTTAACAACATACATGGGAGGAAAGATTGGTATTGGTGAAAAGTTGTGTTACAAACAAAAGCATTATGTTGGGATTCATCAAATTAAGAACAGTATAAAGTGTCTGAATTGTTCATAAGCAACTTAAGGTCTCTTCATTTTATTACAATGGTGTTAGTCTTCTTGTTGAAGTAATGATATGACATTCTGACATTCATTGAAAAAATAAATGTTAATAACGACTACAAGGAGAGTTCGACAGAGGGGAAGGTGCTGCTCTGCATTACACGGGGTTGTAAGAATAGTGTAAGAAAAGTTGCATAACTGATTTCAGCTCTCTCCAGAATCACCAGAGGCCTTGGACCATGAAAGCATGTTCGTTTGAGATGTATGTGACATACATACACACACGCACACATGTATGTGCTTGCTTTACACATGACATGCTTCCCCTTTCCTCCCATCTGTCTCAGGCCTGACTCACACACACACACACACACACACACACACACACACACACACACACACACACACACACACACACAGACTGTCATGTGAGGTTAGAGCTGTACGGAGCAGTTGGGTACAGGGCATCTGGTCATCGCCTGAGGAGTCGGGCGGGCTCAAGTGTAAAGATCTTGTCATGCTCCACATGGCCAGACTGAGCTCTGTGTGTGTGTTTGTGTGTGTGTGTTAGTAGTGTGCCCTGTTTGTGTTGCGCATAATGTGCTCTGCTTGTGCAAATGTGTTTAGTGTGGGAAGTTAATGTAATATTCACGCCAATCCATTTACACATGGTCCATGCAGAGCTCCTGTTATGTGTCCATCCACTGGAGCAGAGGGGATATGAAGCAAAAGATTGTACATATTTATCATCCATATCTTTACATCATTAAGTTGTTTGTCAGCTTGAAAGAATTTTTTTCACCACAAGGAGGCACGGTTTCTTATACATTTTTATACCAAACCAAAAAGGTGCATAGGCTTCTAAACCTGATGGATAAAACCATTTTAAAAAACTCAAGAGATAAGTATATTTCTATTCTCGGCATAAACTGAACTCTGCTTGGGGCAGAGCCACAGCTTTAAACCAGATTTGGTGCAAACATGAGCGTACATCAAATTTTCAACCTTCCTGCAGGCGCATGGTGATTGGGAAGTGGCTTTAAAGCACGGAAATGGCTTAACTTGATTTAACTAACAGCTTCCACATAGCCTGCTGCTGAAGACACCAGTCTCTGTTAATGCCCAGGACTCGGATCAGACCCAGGAAAGCACACATTACAGCAGAAATGCTGCAGTTTAGGGTTAATACCTGTGGCTTTTTTGTCTACTCTTAGTTCGAAATGTACTGGCAGATGTGTCATATGTTGAGCCACTGGCTTTGGACTTTTTATTATTTCTGCATAAAGCCGCATCAGCACACCTCTGTGTTCTCTCTCTCTGTACAGAGATTACAGCATTGACATGGTCAGACCAAGTCATTACATAGAACACAAACACACACACACACACAGGAACATCTCTGCTAAAGAAGAAGAAACACTGGATTAGGTGCTGTTCTGAGAACAGAATCTGATGTTAAAATAATTTTACATAAATACACTTGGACTTTTCCCCCATACTCAGCAGGGTAGTTGTGCTCTTGTGCTCAACTTTGCTTGCTCCTGCAGTGTTGTACACATTAACACAGCAGCTAAAGAGTAACATTACAAGCCTGTGAAGCAGAAAAGCCACTTTTCTTTCTAATCACCAGCCTTCTAGGTCACAACGCTGTTTCATCATTCCTGACAGCAAAGGATTGCCAATATTATGCAAATTTGTAGCTTTGCTGAATTGCAGTGAAAAAGTGCATAAGTGTTCTGCTCAGCAAGGGGTCAAGGTCTGAGTTTCCCACAGCACGATTGGCTCTGAGATTCAGCGAGAAGCCAGGCGAATTCTAGGTGCCCTCTAAACAAGGTGGAGAGGAGAGCGAGGATGTTACTGGCCTCTCGTCTAGTTTTACATTCTGGCAGAGTGCACCATGACTCATGGGCTTGCAGCTCATTAAAGCAGGAGTCTGGGGCTCGTCTCTGTAATCAGCAAGCTCACCCGCGCCTTTGCTGCTGGATCTGCGGAGAGCAGAGCAGCGCCAGTCCTCCCAAAGCAACCGGCCATGTTTTCAATAAAGCCTCTCCGCCTGGATTTCTGCCGCTGCTGTATCAAAGGCTTGGGAGCCACAGGCCATGAACCAGAGCTTAAGTAGAAGGACTGTGGGGAAAGAGGGATAAAGACAAGAGAGCATCAGCATCGAATCACCAAAAGTCATCTTTTTTCTTCTTCTTCTACTTCTTCTTCTTCTTCTTCTTTTTTTAATCCATGCCTTGAGTGCAGCAACAAACCCTATTTTATTTTCTGTCAAACATGAAAGTAGGACTGGTTCTGACGCTTGTGCTTGACTGCTCGCGTTACCCTTTCCAGGCATGAAATTGAACACAGCGGGTACGACTCCGTGGCAGTTATGAATATGTGATTGCGTGTGCTCGGAATCTTTTTAAAGGAAGTAATGCTATCTGAGCAGAGCGAACATTGCGCGCCAACACGTAGCAGAATGAATTAGTCGCTGAGCCAAAACACCGGATACAGGGGGGGTATGTCTGTTCGTTGCATTTAACACATCACCCACGCAATTTGCAACCCCCTTCCCCCCTCCCCTTTCTCTTTCCCTCTTCAACAGGATTAGCTCACACCCACAGACACCGTTCACGGCGCCACTGACCTCTTTAACTATGACAGTTATGATGCTTTGTCTGTCTGCCAGCTCATCGGAAATGCAGGGCTGCTTAATCATTCATTTGCTCGGTTCTTGACCCTTGTGTAAAATTTATCTTCATTCTTGATGAATGCCAGTAAAAAAAAAAACCCAAGGTGGTTTGTATGGTTTCCAATTTTTCCCTTGTCTTATTTCCACAGTTGTAGAAGCATGAAGATATTCATGTCTGAATGAGATCACCAGTCGTTGGCATTTAACAGGCATATACAAGCTTTTTTTCTTTTACTTCTGTAATGTATTCACTCATTTATCAAATGTGATGTTACTCTACTTTGGGTTATGATTATATTAAGACATGAAAATTAGATTTTAATCTGAGGAAAATGGAAAAAGCTTCATTTAGCTGATAAGTGGGCATAGATTTTGGACAATGTGGTGTGTGTGTGTGTGTGTGTGTGTGTGTGTGTGTGTGTGTGTGTGTGTGTGTGTGTGTGTGTGTGTGTGTGTGTGTGAAAGAGACTCATGTGTCTGAGAGTGCTCCCTCGTTATGTAAATTAGGGTTCCGCCTCTTAAATCTCCTTTAGCAAATGAGCGGAAAACAGAGACCTAAACAGCTGTTGCTGTTGCAATCAGACATCTGCGAGACTGTCTCTCATTCTGGCAAGCTTACTACTCACTGTGTTGAACTGACCCTGTTTTGTACCCCAGGCTTTACCCTGATTGACATTTTTTTTTTCGTGTGCGCTTTGTTTGGGGATTTACCCCGTCTGACACCTCCTTAAACTTGGAGCAGGGACAGTCGGATAATGTTGTTAGACTTGTCTTTCTGTTGACAAGTAATGTGGGAGGTCTGCGAGCTGAACGCACTGACCAGGCGACCTCAGAAATCTGTCTCCCTGTTTTGTCTTCTGACATTCACTAAAAAGTCTTAAAAGGTTCGTCTTGACCTGCTGTACTATAAAAAAAAAAATATTATTTAACTATTACTAGTAGTAGTAGTATTAACATAAATAATAATTGCAGCAGTAGTAGCATTTAATTCATTTAAGTACTTTGTCTCTAACGCAATCTCAGAATTAAAAAGCACGAAGCAAGCAATCAGATAGTACAACGGCTTTCAAAGAAAATACATTTAGCATTAATGTTAGTAATTAGAAGTATAAAAAGTAATATAAGTATCGTTATGCTTTCATACTTCAGTTCAGAGCCTAGATTTTCTGCATACATTGTTGGGATAGATACAGAGCTTATATATTACTATCAATTAATCCATGCCAAGCTGTCAGTGTACACACACACACACACACACACACACACACACACACACACACACACACACATACACACACAGCTGTGTGTGTACTTCCACTGAGTAGTGTATTATCACTGAAAAAATTAATGTACACCCTTTAACCTCAGCATCTAAAAGAGAATGGTTTCATCGTTTAGTTTTTTTTGTAATGGGTGTGGAATGCGGGTTTGTATCAGTCTCAGACTTTGTATATATCTTAGACACTCACAGTTACCACACACCACACATCTTCACATCAGTGGCTAACTGAACATTGTTAAAAAGCAAAACATCACCACAAGGTCAGCTTTCTTGTTTTCCTATCATTTGTTTCCTCACATGAAACTAAAAACCTCCACACACTATAAGGAGTTGGCTGCACCATAGATTTTACCGATTTAGTGACCGATAAACAGTTGTGATCTCTGCTGTGTGGATTACATGCACACGTCATGTGCATATTATTGACTAACCCCAGTTTTAGCACATTAAACGTTTTGTGTCACTGCTGTCTGCACCAGATGATAAACTTTAATCCTGCACGTGTTTACTTGCTTCTCGCACTAGCACTACAGAAGCCGACGGCGGTATTGATCAGTGTTCAGTTTTAGCCGGACACTTCACACATTCTGGATGTAAGCAGTACTCAGAGTTTCCTGGCTTCGGCTCAGCTCGTCTCCTTCTTTTCCTGCCCTGTGCCACTGCAGCTGAACCCTGCACTTGGGATATTTTTAGCCCTGGGCTAAAGCTCTTCTCTCTTCTCATTAGCTCCCAGAGCTTAGTGGTCAGTCCACCATAGCTGCTTCTCCATAACTGTCACTCTCCTTTTCTCCTCCTCTTCATGTCTGCTCTGTCAGTGCTGTGGTAATGGCTCCCACCTCAGGCGCCACAGCGAGACCCACACAATGCCAGTCTATGTGTGGAGAAGAAGAAAAGAAGAGTGATGTGGTAATACTAAAGCCTCTGGTGTCCAACAGTTTTTGTGTTACACCACACACGCACACACACTATATTTATGTCTCTGTGTCTGTATATATATAAACACACACACACACACACTCTTCGTTGTTTTTTCTAGTCGAAGGTTTGTGCAGCTCGCTTGTGCTTATTAATCACCATGACAGTTAGTTAGATTGAATAGTCTTGGTCTACAATGTCCATGAGACTTATAAATTCCTAACACTTGTAAGAGCTATAAACAGCCGCTCACTCAGCAGCCAACTTCTTATTTTAAGTTAATAACACACAAAATAAAATGACACACATTGTCATGTTGTAAAGTCAGGACTCTACTGTGATGGGAAAAGTTTCTGAGCAATACAGGGCACTGACATTGAAGACTCGTTTATATAGTTTTATTTATTCAGTAACGTTTTTTTATGTAATCTAGTAATAACCATTTCGTCTGTTTATTAGTATATTATATAGAACTGTAATATAAGACCCTGAATGAGCTGAGCTGTTACTATAGAAACGATAATATATTCAAGTGAGCAGATTAATATAAATGTTATTATTGCTGTTACTTATAATATAAAGATTTTATTACTTATAATCATAATACAATGTCATATGTCATGTCATGATTTTAAATTGATTTAACATGAGCAGATTCACAAAGAGTGTGTAGATGTATTAATCAAGCCGAACCTTTGAGCAAACGTTTCCCCGCATTAGCAGTGTGAACGCCACTGCATCCCGTCCCTGGTCCTGCAGTGTCTGATGCTGTCTAATTGCACCTGCGTCCCCAACACTGTCCCTGACTGAATGATGTAGTACATGTGCATGCTTGAATAATGGCGGCCACCTCACCATTAAACACACACTTGTTGTTGTTTTTTTTTTTCTTGTTGTTTTTTTCTATTTTTGTTATTGTTCTCTACAGGTATATCCTAAAGAAGGCCCGTCCTGCTGTTTCTCTCTTTTTTTTCTTTTTTTTCAAGCATGCATATGTCCCACATCACTGTCACCTCCATCCTCTTTCTTTCCCCATATTTATTTGTCATTCATTGTGTGTGACAAAGCAAGGGAGAGGAGAGGAGATGTGAGGAGAGGAGTTACACAGCCAGCTCAGGGTCATGCTAGAGCGCAATGGAAGACATCTTCACTCCTGATTCACAAGGTTAGAAACGATAGAGACAGATGGAGCAAAATACGGACTCATCACTGATATATTGTTCATTAATGACCAGAAATCCTCGAGCTCTTTTCTCAGAAATGCACCGTGAATGTCGAGTGCTCACGTTGATTCAGGCCGGGATTATTTCCTCTGAGTCAGAGTATTTACTGGGCTTTTAAAGTCTTCAGCACAACCCACTTTTGTTTATCTCTAAGTATGTGATGTACACTGTAAATATTTCTATGTAATTTAGCTCTACCAAATAGACCCGATGTTGTCGGCTGTAACGTGTTTATTGCTTGTGGATGTTGTATGTAATGTTAATCTTAAAATAGTGCAATAAAGAATCTGAAAAAGAAAAGTCCAGTTTTTTCACGTGCATTGTACAGTCTCTCATAGCTTTACGTGTTCATTTATGTATAGAATTTGCAGAAAAACAGAAGCACTGCACTGAAGCTTGCTACATTCAAAATTTATAATCATCAGTAGGATTTTGGCTCAGGTTGAGGTAAAGACAGCCGTTTTAATACATAATTAACTTAATACATCTGTCCTTGTCTGTCAATGCCCTTACTGATACTGCAGAGGTGTAAAACATACTAACATCATGTTAACTATACACTTTAAGCTATTTCTGTAACTAATATCTGTATTTAGTGGGTCACTGTTTTTTTTTTTTTTCTGGCTCAGGGTCTGGCAATGACTAGCTGGGTAAATAACACCAGAGTGTGAACTTTGTTCTTTGACTAAGACATGAGCCGTTAAAAACAGAAGCGAGCAGCATGTGATTGAGGAGTGCTGACAGCACCGAGCTCGTGAGGACCCCTGTTACACATCAGCTCTGTCCAACATGTCCTTCTCTGTAAAACATCCTGGAAGTAGCCTGTGACCAGAAGCTGCCATTTGTTTAGATAAACTTTATGATGTAGAATTTTATTCTTCTTGGCTTCACATGATGGCACACGCCAATTATCAGCCCGCTCATGCTCACGACCGCACTTTGTAATCAGCTCCAACAATTATACCATTGAAAATATGCACTGATTGCTCTCCGTGTGTATTTTGGACTAAGCAGCCGAGCCAAAAACAATACCGGTCAAAACAAAGCAAGGGTTACATGGACTCACAATAATTTGCACCGCCTTTGAAGTGTCCAGTCCTGAAATTACAGTGCTGCCATAATGAAGTATTGCCATGCAATTACCCAGCAGTTTAGTGCACAGAGCCACAGAGCAGTGAAAGTGCAATGGGGTGTTGGGAGCAGAGGCCAGGCACTGAAACACGAGAGATAGCATGCTGTTTTTCTGAGTGTTTGGTGCTGTGTTTGTGTGTGTGTGTGTGTGTGTGTGTGTGTGTGTGTGTGTGTGTGTGTGTGTGTGTGTGTGTGTGTGTGTTTATGGCTGCACTACACAGTGTGAAGCATGTTTGGCTCCATGCTGGGTGGCCCTCACCTGTAGTGGACAGGCCTGATGAATTATGAAGTGGCTGCAATCTTGTTAATATTGCAGCAGCAAACATACAGCATACTGGCTCCAGCCTGCATGTTAACAGACTGTGCATTTTTAATTAATGCTTAGCTTTGATTCTTTATTCAACAACACTCTGGACCATGGCACAATGTGGCAGAAAAGTGGGTGATGAGTTATTTCTGGTGCCCAAGTACCACCAGGGGTTCTCTTCTACATTGTGCCTTGTGTTTCTTGGCTCTGCCCCATGGAGTAAATCATGAAGGGGCGATGTGAAGTGCTTCAGATGGACCACAGGTTTGGAAATGGTTTGTGTCTTTGTTTGTTAAACTGAAATGCTGTGAGATTAGGTTAGGATTAAAACACTTTGGGGTGTGCCGTAATCGGAAAAATATCCATTACTGAGTGATGCTGTTACTACCCTGAGGACTTTTGTTCCTCGTATGCCACATCAATTTGCAGTAGACACGGCATGCTTTGTAAACATTTGCAGTTTAACATTTAATATTGCATTATATCACAATATTGTTGCTCCTTTCTGGATTTTCTATTTTCTTTACTTTTTTCCTCTGTCTGGAAGGTGCTCTGATGACTGGAAACATGACTAGATGACTTGAATGGTAGATGATGTTTATTAGTCAAGTCCATCTAAATGAGTTATTTCTATATAAACGATACCGTATTAGAAGGAGTGTATTCATATAATCCTGCCATTTGAATTGCAGCTAAAGCTACTGTCAAAATCATGCTGCTGTAGAAAACATGAGAATCCAGCAGTACTGAGTACGCAGTACTGATCTGAGAATCCAGCAGTACTGTGGTGTATTAGTGTTATTCAGGAAACCATGGAAACACAAGTTGCTCATCATGGGCAGTTGACTCTGTGCTGGCAGGTTTCCACCCCTCCACTTGTACTGGGTTTGATTAAAAGCATGCAGAGAGATGTGATAAGTCTCAAAGTGACCTGTAGTAGATACATTGGTTGTTCTTCAGGTTATGCTTCCTTGTTTTAATTCCTGCTTCTCATTCCAGTGTTTGGACTTCTTACATACTATTTGATCTCATGTTTCACTGTCGTAGTGACTAAACACTGTTATGTGACATTATGCTTGGCCTGTCATTAGATGATAGCTAACCAGAATAATCTCTGACTGCAGGATTAAGAACGATTTCACTCCCACTTCTCAGGAGTCGGCTCTCATTTTTCCACTTCAGTGCTAGTGTATCAGACCATGCACAACCACAGAGGCTTGCATTTACAGTACACCCACCAGCATTTCATTTGCTTGGTGCTCCTACACTAACCTGCTCACAGCGCGAGGGTCAGGCTCGAAGCGCGGCCGGCTGAAATGAGATATATGCCCTGCTCAGGGACGGGAGCAGGGTCAGCAGCTGGTGGAGGATATGGCAATCATTTATAAAAATATGCTTTCTCAAGCCCACAAAAACAAAACCCCCAGACCCAACAGCTGGGAAGGGTTGGGAGTAGCCCCAAGGCTGGCAAGTTCCCTTCCAGATGGAAAGGTTAGTCCGGGGCTAGCCAGGCCGCTCCACTTAAACTTCCGATTCCCATTAGGTGCAGAGAAGATTGCAGGGGAAGGCAAGAGGAAGAAAAGCAATGAGCATGACTGCTCTGTTTTTTCACCCTGCTTAATCAAATAAAGCAGGAAGCTTCCGAGACGGAAGAATTGTGTTTATTGATATTTGTGCACGCTCTGTGCTGTTTGTTTTAAAAGTCCTCTCCGTCATTGTGAAATATTGCAATTTTTTTTTGTTGTTGACTTGCCTGTTTTTGAACCTTTTTGGTGGGGTTGCATCAGGGCTCTTATTTTTACATTAATGTTCCAATTTATTTAAACAGAGCCACTGGGAAATTTCAACCGACTGCTTCTACTTCAAGTAAATTGCCAAACAAATGTCAGTTTCTAGTAATAGTAGGCATTGGATTAAATAGCTGTACGGAGCAGGTCTTAAATAAAAATTGATGAGCCTCTCCACCCTTGTGTTGATGTGACACTCAGCTCAGTGTAGAAGTATTAGGGTCCTGCTGTGGGTATTGTGTTACCCCAGGCTCAATTTGGCTCTGTTAATATGTGCAGTTGCATTTTTTTGGGGTGCGGCAGAACCTGACAGACGGTCCATGGATTTGCCCTTAATAAGAGAAACGTACACATGGAAGCCCTGGGAACAGATTCACAGTGCACTATATAATGAAGGTGAATGAACCCGTGCCAAAAGCTAGTAACCTGGTATACAGTGAGGTTGACACGGGGTTCCCACAACCTGACAACTGTTTTTTTGAGACGACATGTGATATTCATTGAAAAGCACTGCTAAGGTTTACTGTGAGCGGACAGAGCGCTGATGTATTAAGCTCCATGTAGCCGGTGAGTATGTGATCACCATTAAGCACCGTTATATAGCTTTACTTATAACCGTATATGGCATAGGAAGGCCACGGCCAAAAACATTAGTCTCATACACCCAGCAGCTGCCCTGTTCACTTCATTATTTGAGAAAATATGAAGCAGACCATAAAAACAACTTCCTGTATCACACTCATTCTCAAACAGCATGCACATATATGTGTGGCAGCCTGAGGAAAAACTTCACATGCTGGAATTTAGACATTTTCTACTATCTAGTTTTGAAAACTGCAGGTTTTCCAGAGTTTAAAGAGTTTTTTGGTTGTTGTTTCTTTGTTTGTATCTTCTCATGGCATTTAAACACAAGCCTTATTATTGTCTCTTTACATGACTGAGCACTTTCATGCTGGAGGAGGAATAACACCCTGCAGTCTCTTGGCTAAATCCCTTATTATTAATGCTTTTTTTTTATTAGGTTGTTTAGAAATGTAAAGACTTTGCACTCTGTCGTGTGTTGTGTGTCTTATGTTCTTGTATAAGGATTTCTGAGCCGCATCCATCTAAACTCACAACAGGCATGTAAGGCAGTGTTCATCTATCTGTTCATATACAGTGCATATACTGCACACATCACACTCGGGTACAAAGTAAAAAATGTCTGTCCGAGGCCACGAAAGACGCGCATCTAGTTCAAACTCGGGCGGTTTCGACTTCACTGGGAACATGTTTTGAGTCAGACAAACCAAATACAGAAAGTGAACTAAATAAGTTGTATATTGTGTTTTTTTTAAAGATGTAAGCTGGTCAAAGACCAAAATTTGCCAGACCTCAGAGCTAGAGTTCTCTGTAAATATTATGTGTTCATGATATCTGGACCAAGGAGCCTAATAAAGAAACTACAAAATCACTGATGATTTAAACTACATATCTATATTATTAATGATTAATCATTTGGTTAGCACCGCTTCCATGTTCCAATTCATGCTGCCAAAGATTTGTTAATGTTTTCTTGTCATAATATTTCTGACCAATAAATAAAAGTATTATTGTTATGCTTTCAGTCCTGCTGCTTCCAACACTTTCCTCAGTGCAACTTTTTTTTACATAGCACAAAATCAAAACAAATAGCAAGCAAACCATAAATATCATAAAGACTTTCACTCTGATTCTAATTAAAACCAAATTGAAAAGATGGGTACGAGACTTTCCAATGATACATAACACGCTGTTATTGTTATGTAGCAGTGTAGCTGTGTATCGTGGTCAGTAAGGTCCTACTTGTGCTGCCGAAAACAGTCACTTTGCCTCCTTTTGGA
Organism: Tachysurus fulvidraco; assembly: GCF_022655615.1. Lineage (NCBI taxonomy): Eukaryota > Metazoa > Chordata > Actinopteri > Siluriformes > Bagridae > Tachysurus > Tachysurus fulvidraco. The sequence goes on along the minus strand of NC_062528.1, from coordinate 11,624,763 downwards.
TTTCAAATTAAATGAATGAAGCTCTGTTTGATTTCAGCTGCATGATCTTTAATCTCCAATCTTATTATTCTAGTCATATCCGACTCGGAGACTCACAAAAAGCCAGGATGAACTAAGCAAAAAAAAAAGAAAGTTAACATATATTCATACAAGTGTTAACTGACATGACGACATAAGCTCTTTTGTGAGACAGTGTGATGTTTAAGACACTCAGCTCTAGTACAATGAGACACTTTGTCAGAGCACTGATACTTCTGGTGCAGTGTGACCTGCTTGTCTGTATGCTTTTTTTGTCAGGGAGTCGTGAGAAAGACAAATCACTCTCCAACTCTTTCTGTGTTTGCCAGTTTCTATCTTCACCCCCCCTCCAAACACACACACACACACACACACACACACACACTCACACACACACACACACACACTCCATGCGTGTGACTGCGTGTGTCTGTGTGAGTGTGTGCCGTGGTGTGTTTGTCTTGTCATGAACGCCGCTCTCCGTATGGTTGACTACCTGATCCTTCAGCTCCTCTGGGCCCTCAGCGCACCAGCACAGCTCGGGGTTGTGACCTGAGGGCCTGTTGGGGTCGCAGTGGCGGTCAGCGGGGGCAGGCATTACAAGCCCATTACTGCAGGAAATTGAAAACACAGAGCCCGGCTCAGACACAAGTCGCCTGCGTACTGACGCCATTTGTAGGACCTAATTGTGCTATAATTAAGACAAACCTGGAGGAAGATGGAGCAAGTGCCTGAGGCAAGAGGAAGGTCAGAGAGAAATGGAGAGAGGAAAGCAATCATCAGATTTCATACGCAATGAAACAATCTCACAGTGTTAAAATGTGGAAATGTGTGTGTTGGAGGGCGGCTCTTTTATTTTTCTTTTCTTTTTTTTTCTTCTTTTTCTCCTCCGCAATGTTTCTGTTTCTATTAAAGCCTCGCCTATTAAGACTCTTTTTCACATTAGTGTCACCTTGGTTAGTAGTTTAGTTAGTAATTTGTAGATTTTCCCATCATTTCTGTGTAGCACAAGATTCTGGTGTCACAGAACCGATTAAGAGGCAGATTTCGCCTGAATAATGACATCAACTAGCGCAGTGTTCATTCCACTCAGCTTAAATTAGTTTAAAGTGTGCCAAGGCCCATCATGGTTTCTAACCCATTTGCCTTAATCTAATGATTTTTACTCTTCACTATACTCTCACTGCAGACATGCCAACATCTGCAGTTTAGCCTTAGCATTTAGCTGTAGCATACAGCTACAGCAGCCCCCTAAAAGCTACACCTTCCTGCTTGTTTTGGCTAAAGCAGCACTCAGACCCAACATGAATAAAATTCTCCTGGCTGAAAAGTCAGTTCACAGAAAGGAGAAGAAAGATGTGCATTCGTTTAGTGGTTATATCTTTTGTACATTGCATTTATTCATTTTTCATTTTAATACTAAAATAGGAAATCAGTTTTTTTATCAGAAGATTTTTTTAAGAATAATAATATTGCCTTTTTTTTTTAACGCGTCTCCTTTTTTCACCCGACAAAACCTAGAAATCAAATATTCATGAATCCAAATATAAAAACTGCTCACTTTCTCCATGCTGCTATTGTACATGCTCTTATATCAGGAGAGGATGTGTACTCTGGAACCATTTTCTCTTTTCATACACATGATGATAAAAACAGGATCCAAATCTAATTTTCACTGATCATTTTTGTCAGTTCTTTTTTTTTTTTTTTTTTTTTTTTTTTTTTTTTTTTTTAACCATCACCCTGTTGTCCATTTTAACAGTTAACAATGAATAGTACACCAGGCACTAAATCTTTATGCTCTCTCACACACACATACATAGATACGGTTCTTTATTTTTTTATTTTGGAATGATAAATGAATGCTCATGACAAAGTGAAATGCATACCAACTTTATCTCGGTGAACTTTGACTTTTGAATCCACACGCCTCTGTTTTAAGAAGGCAGTAGAAAACAAAGTGGGAATTGTGCAGTTTATTATTAAGTGTCACACCATTTTTTTCCATGCTGTTTCTTTAAAAAGACCGACATATACTGAGGTTTGTGGAAAATTCTGTTTATCTGCCTGAGAGGCAGTATTGGTACCTCGATCACTGTCTTCTGCTTCTTTGTTTCTAAGTTTGATCAAATTAATCATTTATGGGAATCAGGCCATGGTGATCATATGGCTGAGGTGCAGCTCTGAGCTGTGAGTGTTTGTGCCATTGGCCTCCACAGCTCTGGGCCACCCTGTAAAAAGACACCTATCAGCAGCTGGACACTTGGCAGCAGAACAGGCCTGCATGTGGAGAACACTGACCCCACCGGCTCCCTGTCTCCTCACACATACACAAACACACAGAGCTGTTTCCCCCCCAAACAGCCCCGTCCTACCACCCCACCCACCCCTGTTTGACCGTGACTCGTCCTGACTCCTGCAGTGACAGACAGCGTGATGTTTACTGGCTCTCCGGAAACCTCCTCAGGAAGAACGCCTCTCCCCACTTCCAAATCTGTATTTTTAAATCAACACTTACTTCAGTTTATTTGTGCCCCACAACAAGCCAGCTGAATTTATTGTGTCCTAATCTAAAGAGTGTGTCTCAATTTCCAAAAGTAAAGTGCTTTAAATGTCCTGAAGAATGTAAACGGAATGTGGTAGAAATTATACAAGAAGAGATAGCAGTGATCTCTTAGTCAAAATGTTTTCACTGAAGTGCAGTTGGGAGTCTCACAAGGCGAGCCAGGAAAACACTCAAACTTATCTTTCTTCCTCTGGGCTCTTGTTCCGGACCTTGGACTGGAGTGGTTAATCTTAACACGCTTTTTAATTACTGCTTATGAAATGGGTCCAGGTTGATCCAGTACCATATCTTCTCACACTGAATGGCAAATAACTCGTGTTTACTGGAGTTTCATGTTAACCATGTGAGCTTTCTCTGAGTGGACGGGTTCCTAACAAGTTGTTGAAGTTCCACAGTAATTCACGAGGACCTAAGTCAGAACTTCACTCCATGTCTTTGTCTCTAATTATTTATAGAGTACATCGATAATGCCTAGCATGTGGTCTGTCCTCTCGCCATGATCCCTGGCACAGATCATTACTCGGAAACAAGCACAGCTTTATCACCACTGCCAACACGTCTCTAATGAAGGCCTACACCAAATTACCAAAAGCCGCTAGAGGCTCACAAATTACAGCCTGTGTCTCTAGCAACTTAATGCCACTCACCTCCTGACTTTTTGGTATAGCTAAAATTAGGTTCAGGCTTTTGAACAGAATGATAGGGTTGTAATGATACAGCATATCGCATTGTACTGTTCGATATGAGACTCTGTTTAATACAGCTGAGTCACTGGGGGGAAAAAAAAACTAATGGAATTTACTTGTGACTAATTTTCGTGTGACTGAATCGAGTAACATTAACGCTGTTAGTTTTGGTACAGACAACAGTTTTGTTTCAATACTGATTAAAATTGAACATCGAGCTTTTACCTGAGCTAAGACGCAACCCCATAGTGCTAGTGTTTTGCAGCAGGCACATTTTCACTGTGCTATGCTGTTATGTATGCGTTAATTCCCTAAAATTAATATTATAGGACCAACATCCTCATGAGATTCCACAGTGTAACTGGTTTAAGTAAATACTACATGAGTCGTTCATGCTCACTGTACATCATTCAGTCTAATAATTAGAAACTTGTTTACATTTATTTTAAGATTTGTATCAGCAATAAAATCACATTTTGATGAAAAAGGCTATATTTTTTAAACTAAACTTATAGTATATTTAATTTATTTTCTTAAAACTGACTGGCCACATATTGTTTTTTTTAGTGTATTCAACAGAAAATTCAACAGACTGCATAAATATACAATTTGTAAAACACTGCTTGAATTACACGAGATGTAATAAGTAAAAAAAAAAGTAGCTTCCTCTTTGTCTGGAATCTGGTCTTTTCTTGCTAATCCAAACCCTGCCAAGGATATTACCGTGCCGACTGGGAAGTTCATATCCGGTAGTGGAGAACACATCTAGGGATACAGAGACTTCGAAAAGACATCTAGCTGACATTAAAATCATAAAAACTCTGTGCTTTATCCACGACCCCTTGTGAATCAGACAAGTGGAAGTGATTTCATTTAATTGTCCAAACATGTATTATTAAGATCACATTATTGTAGTTTATGATGTAAAATGTTTTAATTAATTGAAAATGGAAACATAAGACAGACATTCAGGCAATGCTTATTTTTGCTGTATCGAATTTGTATCATAACGGACACCGCTGTGTTTTGCCATATCATATTTGCAGTTTGTGTATAGTTACACTCCTAATGATTACTTCCTCGTAAGGGTGAGCTTTGGTCAGTGTCTAATGTCAGACTGAAATGGTAGAGGATGTGTGCAGGATTGTTTTTAATTCCACTGCCTTCTTCTTGGCCACTGAATTATTGTATATGTTTGTGATATTTACTAATCTTTTGCCTGAAATACAATGATTTGATATTTAGATAATCAATGCAGACCAGGAAAAAAAAACTTTCATTTACACCACACAGTAAATACACAGTATTATGCTTGCAAGTTAATCAACACGGACTATCTTTGTCCCTCAAGCTTTATATCCGACCTTCTGGTTCAGATGACCTGTGACTTTTTTTTTCCATACTGGTTCCCCATAGATACAAACTTCTTGATACACACCTCAACACAAGCCTCTCAAGATTATTTTGGTGTGAAGACTAAGACTGATTTCTCAACCCATCTGCCTTTTTGTCTTACAGAGTGTTGTAGGATGACCCGCCGCCTACCCAAACAACCACTTAACCTAAAACGCCAGCCAGTCTACTAAACTGTCCGCCCAGTTTCAGTGGTGGGAGACGCGTGTTTACTTCATCTCCTCGTGTTAAATGTCACGCACATAGAGACAGGCACGCACACACACATATACAAAGGCCTCAGTGAGGACACAAGTGGCTTTTTCTTATCTCTAAGAATGTGAAAAATGTGTAATACAGGCTGATCTGAATTTGATTAAAGTGAGGAAGTTTACAGAGGGGGTGAAGTTTGATGAGAAGACATGGAATAATGGACTGGTCACTAAATTAGTTGTTCTAGCCTCAGGCACTCAGAGAAAAGATGTGTCTGGCATGTGAGATCTTTATCAAATAAATTGCATAGCTCTTACACTGGGGTCATGTTTAATTTGTGATATTGAAAAAGTTTTTCATGCTTTGTTGGTGAATACTTTTATTTACAAATAAATTGCCATTTAGACATTACATGCCCCTAATTTCAGCAATGAAAACTGTCTGTAATCTGCAATAGTGTGTAAGTTTTATCCATAAAGTCCAAACGACAAATGTGGCTCACTGTGGATTTGTAGACCACTAATATCCGCAAACCATCAGAATATGTAACGTGACGGATTTCTAATTAAACTGGGTGATCTTATTCAGATTTCAGTCATTTATTTACCACAATACTGTTTCTTGGCATGACCCAAAATAAAATATTCTTAAAACTCAGGTTAGAACATTTCTTATTTTGACCATTTCCATGTACACCTTAATCAAATTCTGAATTGAAGCATGCCCTAAAAGCCTACTTCAGTTATTGCTATTGTACTACATGATTACAATCTAATATGAACAGTAATGTCAGTGATGGGTAGCTGCTCAAGCATGTACAAAAACATGATGAAGAAACGATACCACAAATACAAACAATATGGCTGGACGTAATCCAAAATCTGATTGCCCTAAAATGTAGAAGTTTATTCCCATACAGTAAGTCATCGGATCGAAAGAGATACATAAAAACAAAAAGCAGTACATAATTTAAACTCATGACTATTCATCTTTAGCCTCATTCAGAAATCTTCTGTTTTCTGGGTCTGTTATGCATTACAGAATGTTAGCACATTGTAAAAGATGTGTCGTAACTCTAACAGGGCTCTCAGCCCTAGGCTCCAGCGAGTGTAAATATTTGGAATGCTGAGATTCGGAGCGAGAGCGCTGTGACAGTGAGAAGGCTCTTGAACTCTGTCTCTCTTATGTTGAATTGAGGAAGAGACACAGCAGTTGGTCTGCTTTGCTCTCACTCTGGCTCCATATAACTTCTCCTTCTTGTACAAGTTAAGGCTGGTTTTTCAGAGGCTCACAACTCTTAAAGCGTCACTCTTCAGCAGGGATGCTTTGTACTCAGTATGTGCTATTACATCCTTTTTTCTTTGCCTTCTTTTAAAAAGCTCATGCCATTTATTAATTTTTCTGTAGAAAAAGGATTTAAATAGGTCACTGAGGATCATGCTACTGTGGCCAAGGAGCAGAGTAAGGAGCTCATCATGGAGTTGTTTCTGTTCTACCCACCATCTAATGTCACCCAGAAGTCAGGTTCTGCTTCCTCTCAATTAAATGTTGACAAGGTGCATGAGAACCGCAGCAATTCAGAGATGCGTGTCAGCGCTCTTTGATCCGGCCCATTCTACCCAGTCTTTATTTTAATAAAGACGATTCCTGCAATTATCAGGAACATTAGCTTGTTTGATGACCCTTTCACACCAGTTCTATCTAAAGAAAATGCACATCATGAAACTGATGTGTGAGCTGGACTGAAAACACATCCTGTCTACACTCCAAAGCCCTTTGAAGGAGGGGCTGCCCCCTCACGGAATTTCATTAAAACTTTTGCAGCAGGGCTTACATTAATCTCTAATGTCAGGGTTTGCATAAAGTCTGTTTTAAAATGTGTCTCTGTCTGGTTAGCTCCACATCCTTTCACGTCCTGAGGGGCCAGCTATGCGGGGGCGCATTTGAGGAGCGATCTTTGTGTAAAGTGACAAAAAGACGAGTCGCCGAACTGGGCCAGCTTTGTTCCTGTGCATTGCTGCAAAATATGATTTCAGATAAGAACCTCAGGGCAGTGCTGTGAATGGAGAGTTTTTATTTTCTGCCAGCATTTTAATCATTATAGGCCCTACAGTGAAGTTGCAATACAAAGCCACAGTGTCCAGCCACATTGACTGTTGTCTTACAGGCATAAGAAATTCAGGGATCTGTCGTCTGCCAGACATTAGGTAACCACGCCTTTGCTTTCCCCTCTTCACCTCACAGATTCTTTCACCAATTGTTTGGATGACCTTTTATCGTTCATGTGGATTACATCAGTGGCGTGCTGTTCATCCAGCTTGGTCAACTGTTACAGTTTTATTGTCTAAATGTTTGGTGTGGTTAAAAACTCTGGTTTTTGGAATTGAAAGAAAAGCCTTCACCATATTCTCTGTTAAAACAACTGTCACTCATCTCATAGGCATCAATGAGAGCAATATTGGCTCTCCGTTTGCATTGGTGGGAATGGCATATTTTATCAACTGTTAATGCCTGGAAGAAAATGTGTTTATTTTGACCCTTCCTGATCTGTAGCTTACGTGTGATGTGTGAGAGCTGGCAATAACCAGAACTAAATTTCAGTCCTCCAGAACCAAAAGTCCATGGGGTGGATTTGGGGCTTGGCGAACACATTGTATACAGTAAGCCTAACCCTAACCCACGTAGCACTGTACAATACAAAACAGCACATTTAACACACTAATCCATCCTAGAAATGGTCCAACTCCATCAACGTTTGTCAACCCAACAAACCTTTGTTTGTCAGTCATATTTTATGAAATCATATTCCACAATTTCACATCTAATTTTTGGAACCATTACTAGTACATTTTAAGTATCTAAGTATTTTAAGTACATTTACCTGTATATTTCAAGTATTTAAGTACTTTGGGGAAATGCTCCACTGATGAATCTGTTGTAACTCAATGATTGTTTTGTCGAGAGGGATGAGACTTCATCTTTATGGTCACTTATATGAGGACTGGGCAGGATAAGTCATTAAGTTTTCACCAGGGTGTACTCAGAGGCGTTGCTTCCCCCTAAGGCTTTGCAGCCTCCATGTGCACTGTGGAAAAAGTAGTCACTATTTGCAATCTGCAGCATGGAGAGCAGCCTGCCTGTCCCCAGGCACACCTTAGCCCTTACTGCATCTTTTAGTTTCTCTCTCTTTACCCTCTTCCTCTCACACTTACGTGCTTTTACTCAGAAGTGTTTTCCTCCTGTCTGCTTTTTTCTTTGCTCACTCTCGCCTCTCTTGCTTTTAATAACTGGAGCTGTAAAGTGCTGAGCGTTGTGTTGTCAAGGGAAAAGGGTGTTTATAGGGTGTGCCAGCGAAAGCGCGCTTGCTGCTAAATGACAGGGTGTGGGAGCTGGAGTTTACTTTATGTCAGTCTCGTGTCAGTAATGAGTAGGAAGGTTCAGGCTTGACCATGCTGAGCCCTTGCCACACTGAACCCTCGACTCGCCTCTATATTTACTTTAGTGCAACAGTAGTGCCAGCCTGTGTATTAAAGATCTCACAAGAACAGTACAGTTTGCGGCTGCAGTGGAGGATTTGTTCAAATTAGACCTTCAGAGATCATATAACCTAAATGGAAACAAATGTGGCCACTTTTCCAAGTCGCTCTTCCCAGGGTGGGCAGAGCTACAGACCAGGCGCAGTGTGAGAGCCTCATCTACTCATGTGAGTGGGAGGTTGAGCTATGCCAAGACCCCGGCTTCATTCATGAGAGGCGCGTTTAAGATGGTAATGAATGGCCATCAATGAAACAGGCTCCTGTGCTAACATGCGCAACCAAGCCGTTTTTCTCACGGCACGGCGGCAGCTAGAAAAGAGCTGCCCCTTTGTCATGCTGGCACACTTGCTATCAGTTTTCTACATCTTGGAAAAATATGCCCCATTGTCCTTAAAGGTCAGCTCTGTATTGCCAACAGCAGACCAGGAACATTTCCCAAGTCTCTTTTTGGACAGGGTCTTTATCCCTCCATCACCCCAAATGTGGTTTAACTAGTCTGTAGAATGCCAGCCTTAAAGGAAAGAGCAGTTTCTGCTTTTCTGGCCTTAGACAGCTCAACTGTGCTCAGCCATTATTCGTGTTGTGCTATGAACTTTTGAAGCACTATCCAATGAGAATATGGTTATAGAGCCACTTCTGTGTACATATCCAATCAGATTGGTGTGTGTCCTCCCAAACACATGACTTCTGTTTATCTCTTCACCCACTTTGTCACAGTCACAACGGGACATGTTGCTGGTAACAAGTTGTAGGAGGTCCAGCACAATTAGCTGTTGTGTGGCAGAGGGTCTGTTTTCAAACTGACTGCTTCTCTCTTTTCTCTCCATTGCACTCTTCATGGTGTTGTGGAATGGAATGTTTTTGATCAGGCTATTTACTTGAGTCCGGCTTGTGTGCAACAGCATGCCTCAGCTAGCACTGCTGAGCATCTAAAAGCTGCGGGCCTTGGGATTTCTGTGATGCATTATGGCATGCCTTTAGAAAATAAAAACCACCACCATCTAGGAAAGAGAGACAGCTTTTTTACCACTAAGGTTAGCTCCCAATTGTAAACTATTAAAACAGTACCTTTCCCCCCCTCCTCCTTACACACCCTTGGTTTCCCAAGGCATCCCGATGTGTTTGAAAGAGAAATCAAAGGCAGGTGCTCTGAGAAAATGTGTGTTCTTGCCATGTTTTACATACCCAGGCACTCACATGGGCCACAGATCCTAGTCTTCAGTTTGCATTAGAGCATATTTGGATGTTATATCATTTTAAGGAGGTGGCACGTTGTGACTCAGCATGACCTCAGCAGCAGGACATCCTGTACATGTGATGTTTAAGATGAATATATTTTACACAACAAAAGCATCTGCTGGCATATTATTTATAAATGAAGAAAAAGTTTTATTCTTTTTTATTAATAAGTAACATTTATTTCTACAATACTAATAATGCTAAAGGATTTATGGAGCCTGTCTGGCAGTTATTAAATCGTGTCATACAAGTGTTTATTGTTGTTATAACATCTGCATATCATCTTTTTTTTTCCTTTTTCTTTTTTTTTTTTACTGAGCCAGTGTTGAACCAGACTGAATCCAGACGTAAAGTCTTGTCTAGTAAGTATATGAACCACTATGTCTTAGAACACTCTGACAGTAACACAATAGAAAGATGCATTGGCTGCATGAAGTCATATTTTTAGTTTGTAAAAATGGAGAGGAAGGATGCTGACAAAAAACGAGCTAGGCTAAGGAAAGTGAAAAATAGAGATGAGCTTAAAATAGGTAGTGGTGGCCGTGGTGGAGAGCATTGTGTATTGTGTGGCATATTGTAACAAGCCTCTACGATAGGTCAGAGTGCACTTTTGAACTTCCACTAGCTGGACCATGGCCTTGTGTTACCTCCAGAGAAAACTCTTACTATTTCCTATGAAGAAGCTCATGGCCCAAAAGATTCAATTAGATCATATTGGAATGAGTCTACTCAGAAAATGTGACGACTCTGAATTCTGCCAGCTTTTCTGCAGCATTAGATCTATGATAGTAGAGCAGTGCGCTGAATATTTTATTGACTGTCTGCTTGCCCCATGCTGACCTGCCTGACATGCTAACTTCTCCTTTCACTAGAGACGACACGTCACTCTGCATCAGGCAGCCAGGCATGATGATTCCCACACATTTCCTGTAAATAAACTCCAGTGAAGCAAGGGACGTGTGTGCAAGAGGGTGCACAAAAGTACATATATGCATTGGTCGATTGTGCTCACATAGATCAGGGTAATCAAACGGCAGGACCTTTTTTGATAATTGTTGCCTCCCCCTGTTTGAAAACTGCAGAAAGCTGTGAAAGAGCTCAGCGAGTTGGAGACTGGCGTCTCCTTAAATCTGTTTTTATCACACTGGCCTCCTCCCAGAGTCGTGCTTATGATAAAACGCTCTGTCCGGGTCACACTGTCCTCAGTACTCGTATCCACCCCTGAGGTGAGAGTTTTGCCACTTTTTTTTTTGTGGTTTTTGTTGAGCTACATTCCTGCGAGCAAAATATGCATGGTTTTCACATTATTGTAAATGCAACGCAGGAATTTCAATTTGTGAAATGAACCCTTCTGAATGAATTCTAAGCTTCATGACATTTAGTATTGTTATATAACTGTTGCTTAAAATGTTTTTCTTATTGCTATATGGTCAGCTTACCATAGTCTCCTTCCTCTATTCTCATAGACGGTTTTTCTGATGTGTGAGAACTCAGTAGAACAGAAACCTCTGCCACACATCGACTCCCTTCTTGTTACTTATTCATGAGCTTTCTCTCCTGCAGCGTGTATATTCCTGGCCATGTCAAGGGTTCACAATTGAGTGCTGAGGTAAATGAGCACACACAACTAGAACATACATACCTCTGTTGTGGTTAAAACCACTTCAATCATGCCAAGAAGCCTTACTCCTAAACTCTGTTTAGAACAAGATTACAAACCAGTACTCTTACATATACATACACATGTGTACAGGACATCTAAAGACCTAATTATCACATGTGCAGTGCATTCCTTCACAGTTAAATATGGTCTATCATCCCATTCTTCAAGATTCTGATGCGTCACTGACAGACAGAGCTCTGGTCACTAGACTCCTTTGTGTCTCGGTATAACCTCTTAACACTGCGTGGGGATTGCGCTGCAAAATCTCTTTGCTCTCCCTTTGCTGTCTAAGCAGTAGATGAAATGTCTGAATCATTTCAGAAATAAAAACAAACGAACAAAATAATACACTCAACTGCAATGAAAAACTGACTTAGAGATTTTTATTCTCCTAATGTCTCAACAAAGTCTGACCCAGGATGATGTTTTTCTCCACATCTTTTATTACTGTATATAGTCTGATTTAATATATATTTTACTTATGTCAATATCAATGTTTAAAATACATCCTTTGTTATATAAATAAGATCACACTTAGTAATGATCCTCAACAATTCATCTATCTGTATCATGTATTATGCACTGTTCAATCAAAAACAAAAAAGGTATTTTATTTCCTTATAAGATTAATTTTATTTATTTCCCTTTAAGCCCAATGATACTACAGACTCCATAAATGTACTTTATTTTTCAGTTTGGACCCCACCATTTCCAGGAGTTCGGTATCTAGTTTGCTTTTTTGCTTGGGCAAATAAAATAAAAATGTTAAATGTTAAATAAAAATGTTTAATAAAAAAAAGTTCAGGGTAATTCATAGCCATGGGATTAAATTAAATGGCAAAATTCAGATCAGAAGTCATTTTTCAATTTCCATTTCAAATCCAATATGAATTGAACAGATGATGCATAGAACACATTTAACACATTGGAAGACAAAAATGGACAAAATGTTACACATTCTGTAATGTATATTTGACTTGTTTATAGTCAGACTCTGCTGGTAATGTGTGTACAGTTTCACTGTGTCTTTTAAACAGCCATGGTGGCCAATGGCTGTCCAAAGCCATTCCCATAGTGCCATGTACTGTATGTGCACAGCTGCAAAACAACCTTCAGGTTCTTTCGCATCCCTTCTCTCTGGACCACAGGTGCAAACATCTGTCAGCATGTCAAAAGTACAAAGCCTTATACTGTACACTCTTCTTCACCCTTCAGCATTCGGGATATCGAAGCATATATCTTACAAACAGTGATAACGTTTATTAAAATATGGAAATATGGATCATCGCTTGTTCAATGCAAAGATGAGCTACTAATACCTGTTTGTTTGTTCAGCTACTTTTCTGTTTAACTTTTGTGAAGTGATTCTTATGCACACATCCTATGCTACCCATACCTCCAGCATCAGCACCACATCCTGCTTCCTTCCATCTCATGTTACTTCATTTTATCTGAGTGCTCTCAAGTACTTTGACCCCATATCAATCCTTCTGTACTCTTTGCATCTCATTGCTAGTATTGCATGAAAAAACAGCTGGGTATAGGTGTGTTTGTGATAGGATGCGGTGCTCAAATTTCTCCAAATATCCTGATGTTTGGTATGTGGGGATGTGGAAGACAGATTGAATAAATAAAAGCCCTTCTCCTCCCAGCTTGAGGTGAAAGCATCTCGAGGTCAGAGCCTGCCTGCTGAAAGGGTTACTATTATACGTGTAAATGCTGCAAATGTAATTCAGCCCGAGGTCAGAACTTTAAAAGTGCGACCAGCATGTTTTTTCCTCCCCATCTTCCCTTTAATACATCAGATTGTAAGCTGTGCATTTTAAAGGGTTTTTAAAAGGTTCAGGAGTGAAGGTCATTCAGCAGAGAGAAAGCAGGCTTCGCTTAGTCCTCCCTCGTTTCCAGCCCTCCACTACTTTTGCCTGGGGAAAATACATGAAACTTTGATGGCCAAATTAGGTTGTTGCTCATCTTGCACCTTCCAGCTCATAGTATTGACAGCAGTGGTGAACTGCTGCAGGCAGATAGCATCTCGACGATCGGACTAAGCCACTCCACCTCGCGGCCGCTGACAACATCAGAAGTGTTTTAACAGGGTTTTAATGGCCATCCTGCCCTGCTCCTGGGAGCTTTGAAAATAGCTCCTGTGAAAAAGCCTTCTCCAGTTGATGGAAGCTGACATGGCCTGCTTTTCCAGCCACCACACTGATGTGACTGGTGCTGCTGGGCTTTTTTTCCCTTTTTTTTTATTTTTTTGGACCAAAGTATCAGTTGCAAATCTGTATATTTCATCTATAGTTACATGGTTTCAGGATGCTTTTTAAAGCTCTTCAGGATGATGGGTGTGTATTTATAAGAGCAAAATTGAAAAAACATATTGTAAATCAAAACATGAACATTTATATTTACACTTTTGATATGTTGATATTCTAATTTATCCAAAGGAAGCCTGAACCTGGACAGCACCTCTGATAAAACCACAACATCCATTAGGCAGACAACTTTATTTGTTTACACTGGCTAGAGCTTTTGCAGTGGGTTGTGGTTTAAAAAAAAGGAAGTGAGGACATAATGTTTCTGTGTGGTGCTATCACGGCTTATGCTCCCCCTCCCGTGTCTTGTCCTTTGCTTGATTGTCCAGTCATTAAAGTGTGTGCTGAGAGAGGTTGGGTAAGTGCCCCGGAGCACCCGGCGCTGACCCCCTTTTTGCTTCTCCCCATGCCCGCTGCTTAGACCAGGCCTACGCATTGTGCTCCTGAATAGGGGCCCTGTGATTGTGGTCACACTCATTAGTGCAGTTTAGTGACACGTAGGCTCTGTGAATGGCCCGGCTTGTTGCAACACAATGGCTGAGCCTGAAGGTGCGCCTGGGGCTTGGCTCCACGTTGACGCCTCTCTATAGTTACGCTGCCCTTGTAGCTGTCGCTGTGCTGTTGCGCAAAGCTGTCTTGCTGCTCCTTTCCCTTCTGATCCTTTAGCCTGAATTCTTCCAGGACGGGAAGTAGAGAGCCATCGGGCTTATTACATGGGACTGCATGTTTTAGACAAGGCGATGGGTCACAGACAGTCTAAGTGAATATACATGCCAAATAGATATGGTGTTATATAACCTCATGTACAGCATACTATCTTTTTGACAATTTTACAGCAATGACATGTTTTGTAACTAACTAATTTATATTCTACCAATAAATTATTCTTGTCTCTGGTTTGCTGACCTCCACACACTACCACTGACATCCACACAATTCACCATCCTTTTTCCTTAGACCTTAAACTCCATGCTTGACCTTTCCTTTAACTTTTCTTTCATTTGAAAGAATACAGTAAGTGAGATTTCCCACTCTTCAGGAAGTGTCATGCCTAATAATAAGAACAAAAAACTCATTACACTTTAATTACTGCTTAAGAAGATTATTAAGTGACGCTAAGCATTTGAAGTAAACTCTTGCGATATGTGATCAGGTAAGTTATCAGATAGAACACATCACATTTAAGTTCCTCCCACTGATGCCTATAAGAAATCAGTCAACGTTTAGGAATAGCTGTCATATTGTGTATTAGGCAGGACAAAACGGTTCCCATGTTTTCACATTGGCTAGGCTGGCATGGAAATTTGTATCCGTCACTGCTTTTATTTTTGTGGCTGCCCATAGAAGGATGCTTCAGATTAGTCATCTCTGTATCGAGGCAAAGATGCAAAAGTTTTCCTTTACCATATCAGTCATCTTCCTCACTTACATTCCTGCTTTTGATCAGAGTAAGGGCCATCTGTGGCCTGGGTTGGAAGGCGAGAACAGAAGGGCCAAGAAATGTGGGGGCTTTAATCTCCACTTCCCTTCTTAACTGAGGTGCATTATTTGTGTTAGGGTCATCTTAAAAACAGTCAAAGCTGAGTAATCCAAGCTTTTGGCTCACTGATGAGACTGAAGAACATATGATGACCAGATTCAGATGCAAGTGAACACTGACGTCTCCTGGACACTCCTGGACTCGAGATCTTCAGTGTTGACCCCGAGCAGTCTCACACTGATTATGCTGTAGATGAATACACACATTCACAAAGGCACGTGTGTTAGTATCTGTGCGTCTGTGTTTATGTTTGCACCGTCCCCTCAGGGAGGGAGGTAATGTTGCTTCCTCTGTTCTCAGCACATGGGCAGAGCTCACCCTTACCTCCTTATCAAGCTGATTGGGTTAATTGCATATCCTTCCACATGCCCTCATGTCCTGTCACCTGATTGGCTTTCCTCTCACATGGGCCCACTTCTTTCTAATGGCAACAGTATCAGGTCTTTCCTTCAATGACTTCCTCTCAGCCTCACAAGAAGAAAATTCATTTTCGCCTGGTGTTTATTATGGAAAGTAATTAGATGCATTTTATTTAAACATTGAAAATACCATTGGGCCTTTTCAGAAAGGATGGGTGTCACCATAGCTTGGATTAAAACTTGAAAGAAAAACATCAGCATTAAAGAAGTCAACATGCCTCATAGTTAGCTGATTGACCTCCTCTTTTGACTTTCTCACTCTCTCTGCTTCCTGTGTTTCCTCTTGCAACCCACTTTCGCACTCTTGGCCAGCTGGTCAGATGGCCTGGGAGAGAGCCAGCAGCCTCTCCAACTTCTCACATGCTTTTCATGCACAATATCACGCGTTGTAATGCCTTGACCTCTGCATTCATGTTTTACGAGCAACTCATTAACTACTTGAGCCCTGCTGTTCAAATTTATGGGAGCAGAGCAAGACGGAACATGCTTTCAGTAAATTAAGTGGTCCACATTCAGAAGCCCATCAACGTGGCGTGAGACAGATGAGAACGCATTTGTGTGTTCTCGGGTGTGTGTGAGAAAAGTGAGCCACACACCATGCAAGTCATAAATTTTTTAAGTGCTTGGCTGTTCATATATACAGTTCTGAGAAAGGGCTTGTGAAATCTTTTTTATTATTTTAACTTGAAGATAATGAAGATTGGGTTACGTTTAGGAACTATGGGTATGCGTGTGTGTTCAATCTTGTGTGTGTAAGCTGGTAAGTAACTTTGCATGGACAGGTTGTGTAGGACTGCTAGATAACACTTTACCAGGGAAGACACTTCAGTGCCCTAGTGATCAACTAGAAGTCACAATTATAAGTTTTTTTTTTGGCATGAGGAAATATCCCTATATTCCACCTTTCTGAGCTGTCCAGCTCTTAGTCCTCAGTTCATCCAGCTGTCACCTCTGAAGCATTTTATGCTTTTTCCATATCCTGTTGACTCACTTTAAGCAGGTGTCTAATTTTTTTTTTTGCTTTCTGTCACATGTTGCTGTTTTAGTTTGTGTATCTAAAAAGTGTTGAGTAGTTCTGTGGGATCAAAGGATTCTCTGAATCTCAGGGATTCTTCCCCACTCTCCTTCCCTGCTGTGTCTGCTGCAAGCCACTGCTATCAGTTCAAATGGTCAAGTTCAGTGCCGGAGATGCCCACCACTCACACGCATGAGAAACACGAGCCTCCTGCCGCAGCAGGAAAAGCTAGAGGAGGAGAGAGACAGAAGAAGACGGCCACCGGAAATCGCTGACTGGAGCAAGGCCAGCTAATAGCTTTCACAGAGCCCTGGTGCTCAGATAGCATGTCTTCTCCATTAGCAAGTTTTGTTCCGACACGCAAAAGATGTCATTTTCTCCTCTCTTTTACTGGTATTTTGGTGTTACTTTCAGCCAAGCAGGATTCTGGCGGTTTTTGAATGACTCCTCCTGTTTTTAAACTGCCTGTGACTTGACACTAGGATCCCATGTGACTTGTGTGAGTGCGTGCTTGTGTGTGTGTGCGTGCGTGTGTCTGTGCGCGTGTGTGTGTGTCTGTGTGTGTGTGTGCACGTGTGCTCATGGCATTACATTGGGATGAACCCAGGGGGCAAGCAGGGACTTTGATCAGGGTTTTGTCATCTTTATGGGGGTGTTGAGAGGAATACACCAGGACCAGCAGCACAGGACTCCAGCTTAAAAAAGCAGAAGGAAGTGCTGGGTATGCAGCCTCCTCTGTAATGCTGCATAGAACAATGACCAACAAAAATCTTATTTAGTTTTTTTCTACAGTAGAATAGAATAATGTCATTGATGTCATACAGTTTCCCCTTCAAGGCTAAGTGCAATGCTGCCACCAGTGGTCAGGAGGAAGTCTTATATTTCCTTTTTGCAGATCTCCAAGCTAAAAGGCTGACTGAGCTCACATTAAATCATTCATCCAGATTTGACTGTAAATAAATCGTAATCTAACAAAAATCACCAGAGCAGTCCATGAAACAAAATAGAGCTAAACAAAAGCAATACTCTACTTTTTTTCAAACTAATTTCTGTCTAGCCTACTGTAGCATATTATGTTTAGCACAAATAATAATTTAACACATTTCCCTGTACTGAGAAACCCTGTTTTTGAAAGTCTCTTAAGCTATTATGTGGAAAATGTATTATTGTTAAACACCTTTGTGAATTTAGTCAATGATATTTGTTAATTGAGTTCTAAAACTGTATAATTGTCCTTCTAAGTCATAAGAATTTGTGCCAGATATAGTTATGTGTTTTAAACATAGCGTGTCTTAAAGTAAACGCAAAAATGCTCCGTTTTCACCTGGTTGTGTTTGAATACAACTAAATCGTAGGGAGGAGCAAATATGAAAAACTTTACCAGGCTTTTAGAGAACTTTTCAACACCAAACAAAATGAATAAATCTGTATGTTTGTCAAACTAACCACTTACTCTCATAATTGGACTCTTAATGAGAGCTGGCACTTAAATGCAGGCACTTTTGGATGGTAAAATTTTTAAGCCCGGTGGTAAAACACTCCTAGACATGCGGTGTGGTAAAAGTGGTTCATATGACTACAAAACGCCTTTGTATACATTTGTTTTCTTTTTTTTACTCACAAACATGCATCATGCATAAATACTTTTTATTAATTTTTGGTTAATTGCTTGTGCATTACAGATAATGAGGGATTACATTGGAATACTGCTTTTATTAGTTGCTAATAAAGATTATTGTGGGGTTCAGCAATGCCATTAATTTGCTTGGTGAACCTTTTAAATCATTCTTATTTTTTTGTCTATATTCAGAAGATATACATCAGGAAGTATACATTCAACAGGAGTGTGTGAATGTTATCACATGTTCATTGCTGAAAATGTCACGTCACTCCACAAGTTCATATTTGTTTCTTCCTCCTCTGAAAAAATGTAAACTGTAGGCTATCGTTTCATATACATCATGATTTGTGAGCTTATTTATATGGGGAGAGGTTGGAGAGAGATTAGTTACACATGAGTATAAAGCGGATGAGAAAGACTCATGTCTGTGTGTGTGTGTGTGAGAGAGAGAGAGAAAGAGAGGTTGTGTGTCTCTGCTTGCTTGGGTACACATCCATGTGTTCGTGCTTGCTTGTGTGTTTCTGGGAGCTGGGCCCAGTCCTCAGCACGGGACTGTGATGTGTGTGCGGAAGTGTGAGGGATAAAAGCAGAAGAGTAGGGGTCCATACACACACACACACACACACACACACACACCACCCCCTTGCCAACCCAGCGTCCAGACAGCATGTGTGTCTGCCCCTTCCCAACAGCTCAACAACCAAACCGCCTTGACCTCCTCACCTCTCAACTTTACTTGAACTTCAGACGAGAGGCTGTAGAGATGAAGTGCGGGACAGAGACACTTTGTGAGGGATCAGTCATCTGTTCTATTAAGAACAGAAGTTTCATAAAATGGAAAAGCAATATATTTAATGCTAGCAGCAAAGACATGCGTAGGATTTTCTGTTACTTATTCAAGACGTACCCATTTCACGTACACATTTTTGAGTGAAGCTCCACCTCTGATTCTTAGTGGTGGGATGGCTCAGATGTGTAGGGAAAGTGGGAGAATGAAGGGGTTTCTTCATGCTAATATGACAGTGTCGATTCTTTTTCGTCAATTGAAAGGTTGTTCAGATTTATTGCATTATGTGTGAGCAATGCCTATTTATTGTTCGCATACACTGAGTACATTTGTGGAAAGATATTACTTCATCATACGGTGAGCAAAGACATATTTATCCATGAAACTTTTGTTCACAAAGAAATTAATTCAGTCTCTCAGACATTTATTATCTGATATATTTAATCACAGTGTGCTGGTAAGTGGTTCGACAGTGCCTGTGTCTTAGGAATATGTTCTAATGTATAAGCGAGATTGCAGGTTTTTTGTTTGTGTGTGAGGGAGGCTGGTCAGTCAGGCGTAAGTGTTATGAGGTGGCAGGCTAGGTGCATTATTCCTGAACTGGGGGTCTGTTAGGCGCTAGAGATGTTTCCTTACTCTTGTACCATTAACAGACTGTAGCTGCACTCTTGCCTTGGGCATGACTACCAGGAAACTATGCTCTTATCATTAACTACTCACTATACATAAGAGATAGAAAGAGAGAGAGAGACTGTGCACATTTCCATTTCCAGAAAGTGCTGTAAAGCATTGTATGGATAGAGAATCAAACAGAGAGCTGTCCAAATCCCGCAGCACACCTGCTGACCTTTATCTATGTTGTGTGTTTGCTCCACAGTTTAGCGTCAGAGTATGCCCCATTTTTCTTTCCGGAAAACCTGCATTTTAATAGACCTGATCGATGAAAGGAGTATATATACAGGGTTTTATGGTAACTACCAGGCACTTGAGGGCAAAAAAGCTGCATCTTTTCTGTTTTAGATGTAGACACTACGACCCTACTTGCAAACCTTCTCATGAATTGCTCTATATGACTATTTAACCCTCAATTGCTCAGTTGTATAAAATAAGATAAAAACGTAAGTTGCTCTGGATGTGTAAAAAAAGCCCTTTGCACTTCACCATGAATATAACCAAGTTGTTAGTAATATCAGTGTAGCTAAGCTTGAGCTATAGCTTCATGTTGTCAACATAGTTGTCTACAGAAACCGGTTATTGCTATGAGCCAGGCAAGACTTCATTAAGTTAAAAACTGCAATTTTTCTGACAGCTACAGTAAGTGTATCTCAGCCATCTACTGTATCATGAAGCTTATTACACCAATCTGTATCATTAAATGCTATCTGTAAATGTTGGAGTAGTGACATAATTTCCTGTGCAACAATTTCAAAGGTAATGATTTCATCAGGATTTTATTTTATTTTGGGGCAGAAAACATCTATTTTTTAAAAATCCCTTTTGTTAAGTATTAAAACACTGCTGTCCTCTTCAACAAGCCTTTTTAGCTAATTAGTGTTTTATCAAAATGGTGCTTATCAGACAAGCTACAACTTAATCTACAACAATGACTGCACTTGAACAGTCAAAGGTCTGTATTATTTTTAGATTATTTTTTTTTTATAGTTTGGGATTATTGATATCACTTGTGTGATTAGCGTTAATTTATCACTTAGATTATTGATATATATAAGGGTTCCTCAAGGGATCTTTGGTAGGCTGACACTTCCTAAAGGATAAATCCTTTGTTAAAGAACATTTAAAACTTACACCAAAGTGTCAGACCAGAGACCATTAATTGATAGATGAAACTCAAAAAGTGTGTATTGGAGTAGATCCCCATAGGCTGAGAGCAGACCACACCTCATTTCTCATCAGGATACAGAAGCATTAACCTGTCCCCCTTCATCTGGCCATGTTTCTGTTTCTGTGTGCATAAGTGAGAGAGTGTTTGCCAAATTGCAGAGAACTATCTGTGGCCTTCCTGGTAGTGGCGCGTTGAATTCTGGGAGAGGTGTCTGGGTCGATTTGGATCAGTAGCCTTTGCTAAGCTCTGAGCAGCAGTGGAATCGGGTTGGGTGATACTGAAGAATTCAACACTGCAGATTATTCTTCTGAGTAATATTGTCAGGAAAAGTCCCTGAGCGAAATGTGAGCTGCAATGGGGAACTTCAAACACAGCAGCTGTTGAGCATAGCAGGTCAGCCGGCGGTCATGAGCTGGCGTGAATGCTCCGGTCTCATCAACACACTTTCACCCTCTCATAACCTCCTGTGTTCTTGTATATACCATTCCCTCTCTCATTAACACTGAGAATGAAGCTGTTTTTTAAGATCCGAGGAGCTGGAGCAAAGAGAGAGGGAGATGAAGACATCGGCAGTGGCAGACGGAGAGGTGGCGAAAGGTGGGCAGCACTTGTTTTGGCATGTGGTGCTGAGAACAAGCCATGTGTTTGCTGGATCTGTGTGTCAGCATATGCTGGGGTAGTTCTGAGTTCGTGGGTCAGGGGTCACCCACGACAGAGAGGCCACCTGTAGACCCTGTGTGTGTGGGCCAACCATGCTCTTTTAAAGCTCAGATTTACCCCTTTGGTCAGATCAGTGGGGGAACTGGGCTCGATGGTTACCTACCCAGGGTTTTTAGAGCTAGCTTTTTAAAGCTAGCGAACACAGACTCTGTGTGTGAAGGTAGGGAAGAGCTGATGTATTGGACACCATGTTAGTAACCTTATACTTCCATGCTCCTCCTTCTTGCCTCTCCTAAATCAGAATCGAAGCTGCCGTCGGCTGCATGGCCCCAGGCACTGTGCACTTTCGGCCTCTTCAGCTATTAGCACAATACCAAAGTGTGTGTTTGACAGAGACAGAGAGAGTATGACCTCCTCAGTTGAAATCTTGGCCTCTTTGCCTTGCTGTCCCCTCCTGTGCATTCGCCATGCTGGATGACATTCATAGCTGTAGGCAGCTTGGCCTGCTGTATGGTGGTTACACAGATATGTCACTCTTTTTTTTAGCCAATGAGGATTAAGAACTTGAAAGATAGATTTTTTTGTTGTTGTTGACTTTTTGATATATATTTTTTAGCCTCTGTAGGCTGCAAAATGGTGACAAAAAATAAATATTAAAACAGCTGGGCGAGAAGCTATCAGATGTCCTTCGAAAAAGGTAGTCTGCACAAAACATTACCAAGACCTGGGGACGCATCGAGACGTTCAAAGGGCAAATTTTTCTCTCTGTCTGCTTTGGAGTCTTCTCATTCTTTCATGTTCATCCAGAGAGTTGGCCTGTCCTATCTTCTTATCCATCCACCATCTGGGCTTCTTCATCATTTATTCTTTGCTATTTAAACACTTCATGGGAAGCTATTGTAAGGAAAAAAAACAGAAGCTAAAGAATTTACTTAATTAGTTTCACTTACATACTTAGTAATATTCTGTTTGATAGTTGAGACACTATTTACATTTGTTCCCCCAATGATTTACTACAAATATTCCTATTAAACAAGTGTGTGTTCTTAAAGAACGTTTCCTTGATAAGAACATTTAAACACTAAATATTATATATTAGTGTTTATGGTCGCTTGACCTGAAGGTCAATAGACAAATGGGTTTGACGACTCAGATTATTTAACTTAATCAGAGACTATTTTAACCTTGTAAATCTGTCAGTGGTCACTCATTATTTTTATTTTATTTTTTAAATCTTGGTACTGTATGTTTTTTGCAGGCTATACACCTTGTTGTTTGATAATAACCTGGAAGGAAGTTGGAGAAGCTTACATATTCTCATTGTTCTCCCAAAAGCTTATTTAAAAAAACATTATGTATCGGAAAGTATATTTGGCTCCAAATCAAGCACCTTTACTTTTCTCCCAACCAGAGGCCAGCTGGCTATTACCTTGCGTTACAATTAAGGCTCACCTATTTAATCCCCCACAGAAGGATTGAATTAGTGTGACAAATCCTGGGGTCACAGGGCAGTAGCATGTGTAAAGTGCTGTTTCTCACTGGCTCCACAAAGACTGCCAGATTTAAGCTTTTTTGACTCTTGTATAATTGGATTCACAGCCTCGTCTCATCTTTCTTCCCAAATTAAAATCCTCATCCATGTGCTTACTCAGGTAGAATGCAACATTTAGGCTCATGGTCTGATGGATTAGAAGTGACTGCCTTAATGAGTATATGAGACTGAACTTGTGCCCCATTGGTCATCTGGTTTTAGGTCAGTCTGTTCACCAGTCTGACTGTGGCAGCAGGGTGCTGTCCATTCAAAAGCCCACACAGTGGGTCTGAGAGTGTTTTGACGGCTTAGCGGTTCTGGAAATTGATGACTTCTCTGGCGTGAATTACATCAGACAACACTTCATGTCCTTGAGGCTGCAAAGAGTGGGAAGTCTGCCTGCCTCGTCAGCGTGACTGTCTGCATTTGTATTTACACAGTGGTTCATGGCACTTGGCAGCAATCCATATGCGCTTAAATATATTTTTTATCTCTGACCTCTGTCATGGAGAAGAATAAATTCCAGTGAAATGACTGGAGGTCTAAGCTGCAGTTGTGTTGGTAATCACATTTCACGCTATTTGAGGACCAAGGACAAACAGTAAAACATTGTTTTCCAGGTGTTTTCTTTATTATGAATTACTGTGCTGATAACAGAGGAGACAAAATACCTTTTGTCTTCATAACATTATAAGACATGTCTTTCAAGAGAAACTATTTTTTTTCTCTCTTCATCTTTTTCTTACAGTATGCATTTACACTGCTTTCATAGCTGTCCTCCTCTGCCTTAAAGTTAGTGGATGTGTGGACCACCTAACCAGCTCCATTTGCTTAGATTTATTTAGAGGGGTTTAACCTGGCAGCCTCTGTAAAACAGACATCCTTTAAAGGCTGCCAAGGCTCCATTGCTCCTCTTAAAAGCCAGGCCTGTACTAGTGCATCAGAACACAAGAGGCGAACACTGATAGCCACTGCTATTAGACACAGCCTCATAAAGAAGCCTTGGCTTTTGAGCCACTCTGAAGATAATTGTGCAATTAGCAAAGAAGATTGTAGAGTGCTTTGATCAGGCAGCAGCATGCAACTCATCAAGATATCATAGCACAGTTTCCAGCACAGGCGGATGGACACACACAGCAGCTTGGTTTCTGCTCTAGAGTGGACATCCGTATTCATGTTATGTGCTTATTTTAGAGGGGGGAAGGGGTCAAAAAGTCTACTTAGAGCTCAGCAACAATAAAATTGCTTCTTTCATCTGCTGCTTTCAGGGTTATATTACTAAACAATAATAAAACTTTGTTTAGAGTATAAGTTACTGATGGGTACCAAATGCTCCAGAAAGTACATATTAGAGTTAAGGAGTATTTCCCAGAGGAAGAGAATGAAAAAGATAGAAAATGTAAAGAAAACCTTGTAGATGGCAAAACCTGAAGTAGACTGAGGGATTCGGTCACTTTGTTGGAGCAGAATGGTTTGTCTTTTCAGACCTGCTTGCAGTGGAAGGAAAGTCAGAACGACTTATAGGAAAAGGCAGTATATAAAGGAAAGAGCACTTAGCATGGTCTTTGTGTATGACTGCCAGGCCAGGAAGTCCAGAAAATCCACCCTCTCTCCTTCTCTGCTCACATGGACCATAGGGAGCAGTCCAAATTCAGGGATTCTGGAATGGCCAGTTTGGTAATTCTCTCACCTCCCTGGCTTTTCACATAACCCAGGCCTCAGAGGGGAGGAGAGGATGCATGCAGCGCTGGGTGCAGAGATCACGGAGAATGTCCAAAATAGCACAGGGTAAATTTGACAGCATGGGAACCAAATATCAGTCCTGGCCCCTCGTACTGCCACGTTTAGCCTTGTTGTGTTGGGTTCAGGACAAGCCATTGCTCACAATGAGAGATGAATGCCATCCTGCATAAAAAACACCCTGTCTTTGCTTCTGGCTTCTCTCCTGCTCAAAGCTACCTACTGTGCCATCTCTGCTCTAAGGACCTCTTAGAGGCCATTATACTTCATCTGAGCCAGGGAGACTTCATTGCACATGTCAGATTATGCAACTGTTGGGTTTGAATGGTTACCCGGAACAGAATTATCGATAGCTCAGTGATTTGGTGTACTTTTGTCCTTGATAGTCACATACATAATTCCACTTTTTTTTTTTGTTTTTTTTTGTTTTGTTTTTTTTGCAGTAATACTGCACAACCTTGAACCTCAGATCTTGCCAAAGCCATCCAACATTTGAAACCTCATTGTTGGTATATCTGTTTTCTCAATATGTAACCTCATCCATATGTTTTAAGTTTTGGTGTCTGCTGATTCTCCATATGGTTCCTTCACGCTGCCATTATGGACACAATGCAGCTTTGAAGCTTTCAGAATTTGAACTGCAGGGCCACAAGAACACAATACACTTAAGAGAAACATCGACAGCTGCTTCCAGGCCTTGGTGACGAACACTTGGTGTGCCATCAGTGCCATTTTACAGATGTATACCAGTAACTCTATAACCATTTACTGTGATTTCTTGTTAATTAATTGTGTTTGTGGGCATTTATTTAGCTCTTTGTGAGGATGAGATATTCTTATGATCACAATTTTGTTACTCTGTGAACGTAAAAATCATCCTAGTAATACCAGGAAAAAAACTGATTACATGTGGACTTTACATTGTGGCTATCTAACAAATTAATTAAATCACCTTACCCTTACTGGCACCTCAGCAGCATAGTTCCACAACCAGATTTTTTTTTCTGTGTGTGTGGCCACCCATCATAAGCCATCTCTGGAGAGATATGTGATGAAAAACCTAGAGTGACACCCTCCCCACATACACATACACACACGGCCAGCTGCCAGAGTGTGTCAGTTCTGATGCTTCTTTTGATTAAAAAAAAAAAAAAGCATGGAACTCAGCATGACCTTGTGTATCTCTTGTGTCTCTTCAGTGCAGGTCAGCTCACTACAATGGTTCTCACTGTCTGGCCAGAAACACACCTCCTCGAACACACAATCTATGCCCACACCCCCTACATTAAGGCCGAGCTGCCTCTGCCATGAATGCAGCCATTATTTATGAAATGAAAGCACTTGTGACACCTTGGTTAGTCAGTGAGGCAGTGTACCAGAGGTGTCTTCACTGCTCTTCTCACATGAACACCCTCTGATGCTACACTGACTGCAGTCATTGCTTGTCCCCATTCTCAGGGTGTCACACTGTGTAATTATACTCACACGCTCACCACGAGCACAGGGGGACACTGTGCACATCAGCACACACCTCAACAAAGGCCTCCAGACATGGTGCCTCATTAAATTGATTTGGTAAGAGGAGTGATGCTGCAGGAATGCTGCTGTTGATGGGTGGAGGTAGATGACCCGGCAGTTCACAGCCTCTTACTCTCTTACAGCAAACAATGAGGCCAGTGCATAGGCTGTCAGAACTCAGTATCTGGTCACATCATCTAAGTATGACTACTAGGTTTTATAATGCTTTTGGTTTGAGAGCTTGAAGAACTGGATCCAGCATCTCAGAGTTTGGGAACAGCCAATACAAACTGAACTAGGCTCCACTCTGACTTGTTGCAGAAGAGCACAGGCCTGGGAACCACTGGCTGTGTGGGCCAGGGCAGCCATTACTGTATGATGGGGTGGGAAAAGACTCAATGTTCTGCCAGGCTGCCATCCCATGGGATCTTTAGACACAGTTACACTCAGAAGTGGCCGGATCCCTTCCTGCCATCGGGGTCAGGCTCTCTCTGCAACTTCCCACCGACCCAGCAGGGCCTTACACAGCAGCAGCAGGTTAAAATTAGGCTTCTTGGCTATAGTCAATCTCCCTGTTTTCACTCTCCAAAAAATGCACTGCCCTGAGAATCAGAAAGCACAGCAAAGCAGGCAATTTTCACACAGTAACTCTTCTTTGCTAGAGATACTATCCATTTCTCTTGCCCCTCCCCCACTAAAGAGATAGAGGATGAGAGGACTTTTGGGGAGCAGAGCTCTGCACTGAACTCTGCCTGAACTTCCCTGCCTGCTCACCGACTTGAACTTTATTATGTCGCCAATTTCATTTTAAAAAGCTGAATCACACACCAATCCCCCACCAAAAACAATTAAAACGCAGCAGGATCCACCTGTAGGAGATTTCAATCTTGTCGTATGGTCAGACAACCAGATGCAAAAGGAGACATCCTGAGGGTTATAAGAATGTTTATCCTCTTTTTTGTTGTTTTCCTCTGATGACGCTATCTTCTGTTAGTCATACAAAATGGTTTACAGGTACACTAATCGCAGCTTACAGAAATAGCTGACAAACTAGGGTAATATTAAAAATGCATGTCATTCAGAGGTGAAATGCTCATACTGATGCTATGCAAGGCCTGAGATAGACCACAGTTTCAGTGTCTCATAACAACACTCACCTCCGCCTGAGAGAGGAGCTTCTGCAGGAGCTCCAAGCCGTTAATCCAAACAAGTGCAGGCACTAATGCACCCACATGCTCCCAAATAAAGTGAGTGCTTGGCCACAAGTGCAAAGGCCTGGTATAAGTGCTATTGACTCAGGGCGGCTCAGGCCGCTGCCGAGCTTCCAGTAAAAAGGTGTGTGGAGGATCGATGGGTGTGAGGCCAGCCTGCATGTACGTGTTTAGACGGGTCCAAGGAGCTAATGGCTGCCAAGGCATGGACACCCAAGCCTAATGGAGATTGATGGCTCCAGACCTCGTTAGAGCAGACCCAATGGGCTAGTGTTAATGTAAAACTGCCTGTGTGAAGCTGCAGTGGTTCCAATACACACTAGCATGGCAGTATACTGTATGCTGAAGATATACTGTAGCTCAACTACTTTATGTTAAATAATTATTTATACAAAAGTATTTAGATGAATTGTTCGTTTCTTATGTAACAGTCTTGGATTGTGTTCGTGCCAGATGAGGCTTAGAGTGCTGGACTCCAGAGCATGCGAATGACGCTGAGTGTATTAAGATGTCTACGTATCTTCTGATGAATGGCAAAGAATGAGCCATGCCGTATCAGCAAGTGTCAAAGCCAGCAGAAAAACAAGCAGATAGCACACCCTTCTCACATTCATCAAGCTACATTTCACAGTCTCCTCAAGAAGGATGGCCAGAGTCGACTGTCAACGGCCAATTTGTGTCTTCTCTGTCTCCTCCCATGTGGACAATATGAACACGATGAGAACGTGTGTGAAAAGGTGTCTTTGGTATTTTTTCTCCAGTTATCCTCTTTAATATAGATTATAAATATTTGTTTATTCAAAGTGTTTTGTGTCCGTGGTAAAGAGCTCCTTCCTCATACGTGCCACTGTCATCTGTGCATAATTATGTGAAACAAACTCTGCATGTATTCAACACTCATTGTGTGCGTGTGTTTGTGCATGAGTGTATGGCTTGGTTAGTGATGCAGTGGTTTCCCTGGTGCAGTGCTCGAGGGCAGGAGGATTTTGTGTGTGTGTGTGTGTGTGTGAGAAGCTGATCTGAGCAATGTGTCCTGGGCTGATGCTGGGCTGTGGGGAGGACGCCAGGCTGTCTCCAGGCTTGGAGGCCCTCCCCAAAAGAGGAAGAGCGCTTCATAAATCAGACCAGATTAGAGGGGCCGCTGGGCCGTGCTCTGCACGCTGCACTGCTTAATGTCAGAGCCCAACCAATGGCTTAAACATCTCTCTCACACACACAAACATACACACACACTCTAACTCGCCTTGCTTCCTCTGTTTCATGCTCTTCATGCCGTTTTGTCTGTATCGGGGTTCCTTCCTTTGCCCGTCTCCTGTTCTTCATTGAGTCGCATAAGCACACATTGAAACAAGAAGGAATGGATGTGAAAATGAGAGAAAAAATCTTTACAGTAACAAAACACAAAAGAGACAAGGATGAGATTTAGTAGCTGTTTTGTTACATGGTTGAGACAAATCAGACCCTGCAAAGAGACAGACAGCAGTCCTGCTCACACTCACACTGCATGAACAAAGGAGCCTGCATGTCATTGCTGCTCTTGTGGAAAAACATTGTCACAACACACACTCCTAAATGTGCTCTGCTGCTTGCTCTTTCTAAGACACATGCATAAGTGCTCGGTTTGCCTCTATCTTCCTTTTAAATTCATGCTCTCTATCAGACTAACAGACTCAATGTCAAGGTCATAATGAAAAACACAAGTGTCAAGATACAGCTTTTGCCAGTGTAAGGTATAGTGCAAACTTTGTAATTAGCTATTGTGGTTTCCCCTAAACCACTATGAGACTGTTTTTTGCCTGGTGACCATATGTGTTTTGAAAATCAGAACATTAGTTTTATTTTGTGGTGACCAGTAACCAAGCTAAGCTGAGCTGCACTGTGCTGAGAGTAAATGTTATGTAACGCACTAACAATTGAAATGCTTGAAGCCAGAGTGCCTCGTCATCCTTGTGGATATTGTCATTGTAAGACGTGTTGGACATAAGGTTATTTGTCTGTGGATTACTCATATGTTGTTGGCCACTTCAAACAAGAACTCCAGGGTGTGCTGAAGCTTGGTTTGTATGTGGAGTGCATTTTATAGAGTGGTAGAATACAAACGCAGGGGTGGGGATCACCACAGATCAGGGGAAAATGTTATGGGAATCCTCTTTACTGTGCAGCTGAAACAGTTTGAATTTCCTTTCACTGCATATTTGATGGAGATTCAGTTTCTTACTCAGTTTTCAACCATAAGAAGGTAGAATGATCTTTTTCATGTTGGGTCATGAGGATCAGTGCTCTACTGTACATAATTTTCCAGCAATCTAAAACTCTTGACATAAAGTAATGGTTTTCATGTTGTTCTTTCCTATTTTGGGTACAAAAACCAGATGGTTTTATAGTGCTGGCTCTCTAGCGTTTTCTCTCCATATTTTTGTTGTAATTATATTTTGACAACTTTTTTTTTCTTCACAATCCAATTATAGTTTCCAATCCTGTCATAATTATAGCTCATATTGTAATAAAAAGTGCTTTACATCCTTGAGAGAAAACCAGAGGAAATGTGAATATGAAGCCAAGGCAAGCACTAGGAGCGGTAACCTCATGTCTCTGCTGTCAGATACGTGTTGGCCTTTATACACAGCCAAAGCCTTTTTTTTTGCAGTTTGCCTGTTGTGCAGACTGAACCCTCTGTCTTCCTCACTTGCTTTCCTTCTCAACTACATGAGCCTGTGCTGATTGTAGCGTAGTTATCACAATACACTCTCTGAAGGGCCATGGGAACAGAACTTAGAGAAAAGTCACAAAGATGAGAATCATTAAAATGTTCAGTTGTAACACTCTCCCACTCTTTATTTGGTCACAGGGAAAGTATCGATCCTCATCTTCCCAAAGTTATTTATAATTGAAGATAAACAAGGAATGCACATATGTCTGGGAGATGAGTGAACTGGGGGAGCTTTGGTGGGCTGTTTTTCTTTTCTTTTTTTTTTTTTAGTCTTCAGGGAAGTTCTGTAAGGGGAGGGACTTTCATTATAATACAAGAATAACGCAATAAGTGACACTCGTCTGCGTAACGTGGGAATGGCTGTGTTTGCATCAAGATCGTAACACATCCTATTCTTATCCCAGTCTGTGTGACAGCTCTGACCAGAGCTGCCCTTAAACACACTGAGCTGTCTGAGGAGAACAGAAACTTCCGCTGTCCATATACACACACCAAGGCCAGGCCATTCCCAAATCTTACAGCCTTTATGGGAACAGTTAAATATAGCTTTTTGACAGCCAAAGAATACATAATAATCAGCGTAGCTGAGCAATAATTTGTCCCATTTTAGGATGGTCTGGCTGATCTGTGGAATCAGTTTTAGCCACTTGGTTGAAGTTGGGGAGTTGTTTTTGGTTCAGTTCTGGGAATTACATGCCAGACTTGATTAGCCAGATCCATAAACAATTATTCTGCCTTAAACAGAGTTATTCACATCCTCTTCATTCTCCAAAACATTTCACAAACACATTTTATATCACTGTATCTGCATCATCCTCCCACTGTTCAAAAACATGCCTGTTGGTGGAAACAGTTATGATAAATTGCTTCTAGCTGTGGATGTGTGTGTGAATGCATGTGTATGGTCCCCTGTGATGAACTGGCACCCCTTTCACAGTGTATTCCAGTCTCAGTAACTGTAAAAAGAGATTAGATCAGACTTTTTGATGGGGGCGTGAGCAAAAGCTTGGTGATCCCCTGATACTCAAGGTTAACAGGAGCTCTCAGCAGCTGTCAGCAGGACTTTTCACCAAACTCTTCTACTTTCTCAAGCATAGAACTAACCTTCTCTGTTACCATTCTTTTATAAACAAACAAAGCTAACATCTTTGTTCACATCTCTCCATGAGGGTTGGAAGCTCTGATGATATATGCCATTTTCGGGTGGTTTGACACACAGGTTGCTTTCTGTTATCACCTGTAAAATGGTTTAGTGGTGTTGGCTCTCATGGTGCATGGGCTAAAACAATCACCACATGTAGAATTATAACAATTAGCTGATGGTTTGTGTGAGAGAAAGGCCCAGGGCAATAGTCCACCCACATCTTCACCAACTTGTATTTTAGTAACAAATATATTAAATTAATGGATAAACATTTTAGGTCTTCCATATCTTACATGCCTATGCAATTGTGGCTTTAACACTTTTCAAAAGCAATGAGAAATATTTGCAAGCAACTGCTTTGGTGTGCCAAAGACACACATTTCCTGTTTTCTGCTTTGGATGACTGAAGTTAGGATGCTTCTGGATTTACTAAACAGATGACATAAAACAGGCTGAACATGTGAGCGGTTTTGTGTTCAGAGGAGAGGAGAACCAAGCAGAGGAGGCAGGGAGGGAGTCCCAGCCAGCCGACTTCCTCTATCTGACTCGTATATCTGACACTTCATTAGTTTGCACTGTTTCTTATTCCCGTAGCACCCCTGCCTGTGCATAAACCTCACTGCTGCACTTTGTTTGCACACAGTCTATGAATGGAGTTTCCATTGGGTCTTTGTGGTGCAGGATTCAGGAATTTCTTTAGAGAACACTCAGCTCTACATTAAGCTCTAAGCTGCTAATCGTCTCTTCACTGTACAGCCAACCAGGAGTCACCACACCACCTAACCAATCTGTATTATTCTGAAAGGAGGAACACCAAAGCATCCAGGCCTTTGAATTGTAGCCATTATTTCACTATTAGCCTAACTGCCACTGTAGCAAGAGTTATTATGGGGTTTGTCCTCATTTTTCATTTCCAGTAACATCAAAGCAACTTATATTAGGTCTTATTGTTGGAGTTAAAATTTATTTAGACTTAAAAAAAAGTAACATAACACTGACCTAGACACTCTTTGAAGACAATTTGGTCTTTGTTTTATATTGGCCTAGCTGGACACTTGGACTGTTCCATAACAACTCTTGCATGGTCCTAATGGCATCAATAAATTATAAATGTTGAAGTCATACAATGCTATATAAAACATGGAGAATTATTAGTCTGTATATTCTGGCAGCTTCTTCATCAGTACTGGACCTCAGAAGCCATCCATTATCAAAGATTACTGATCAGCATGTAAAGGACACATTTCTACCCTCTCCGTCATAACTAAATGTTTCCCATTCTACATTGTGCGTGTGCTCTTAGAATTGCAAGTAACTACTTGGCTTTGAAGTTTGACATCAGAAATTTGTGGTATTTGGAGCTGGGGTTTGAAAGGAACACAGTGCATCATTGTTCATCGTGTCTTAATGTATATAAAAACTCGCACTAAGTAATATGGAGTATTTATTGGGGAATCATATATGTTTATAGTATTTAATTAATTTATTTATTCTTTTTAAATGTTTTTGTTCTATATCACAGTCAGTTGTTCAGCTACTTCATTTGAGAATCTTTTAAAAATGTCAGGGGAGTGTATCCTATGGCCCGAAAAATGTTTTATCTTCTTGAGTTATCGTTTTTCACTTAATGACCACCATTATGGCCTCAGTGCAGCAGGAGTGACATTAGAAGTTGGAGCTTTTCCTCCCCTCCTCCTTTCTTTCGTTCATTTCTTTCGTTCTTCTCTCTCCAAGGTGTAATGCAATCTAACCATGGGAAAAGACCTGGCACGGCTAAAGCTTTAATGTGTGTAAGGCTCCTGTGTTGCGAGTGGCGTCAGTAGGGCACGGCTACAGTGAGTGAGGGCCAAGGGGAGTCAGGGGAACATGTCTGCTTCTTGTCACTCAGGGCCTGTCGTGTTCAAGAAGCAACCCAGAACGGCACAGGGCGCCAGTGACACCGTACTCTGGTGTAGACTCTGCAGGACGAACAGTAGGAAACAAGGGCTACCTTTAGAGGATCACTAGATTTGCATTTCCTGAAGAAAATACACAGTGATTGCAGTGAGTTGAACAAGTTGGGATATAAGACTGAAGAAAGAAAATAAAAAGAAAATAATCTGAAAACTAGAAAAGAGAAGAGTAAAACTGAGCGGTAGATTGAGCAGAGGCAGTGGAAAAAAGTAAGAAAGCAAGAAAAGAAGAAAGTAAGGAGGAGAAGACTGATGAAATAGGAAAGAGGCCCTACGGTGTGCACTTACACTGCATCTGTTAGTGTTAAGCAAATCTGCTGTCTGGTCAGCCATAAAGCCTATTATGACATCATCTGATGCGGTTGAGTTTCAGACTAACAGGCCTTCCTTCAGAATATTTCAACGGGAAAATCTTACTGTACATAGATTATTTCATCTTATTTTTTTATACAGCATTGATTTTTTTTTCCTCCTTACAAAAAATGTAATAGAAATACATTACATTACATGCAGTGGGTAAGGTAAGAGAGATAGTCTATATTATTTAAACTATTATTTAAACTGTTTGCTTTAGGTCATTTATACTCCATATATCATATTATATTATACGTCCTCAGCAATTACGACCTCTATATGAATATGCCTAGCCATGACCTCTGACACCACTCACAGTGAGAGCAGCAGCAAGACATTTAGCAGTGCAAAGAAAGGGTTTTTTATGCAATGTTAATTTTTTTTTGTTTGTTTTATATTTGCACATTTATATGACTTTTAATTTAGCTATTTATTTAATTAACTTTTCTACACTTTTTATATGTTTCTCTGTCATTGGGGTCAGTGTTATTTTGGCTTTTGCTACACTTCTATTTCACAGCATTTTACTTTTACCCATGCTCATCTTTTCTTTTTTCATTCTTCTCTGAAAGCTAACTATATAGCAATACTTTCATGCTGAATTTGACCTCACAGCATGCTTTTGGATCGTTTTAGGCTTCTGGATATTTTCTTTTCTACAATTGCTTCCTACCATTGCTGTACTTGCCAGCATCATCAGTCTCATTTTATGATGCCTGTTAGGTCCTAGAAAGTCATAGATCTTTCTGTCTATATCTGATATTTCTAAATGTTACACATGTTGTTCTCCCCCACTGTGATGTGTGCACACACAGTGTGTCCTTATTGAGTCATCAGGCTTGAACAGACTTTGTCAAAACACTGTACCAGAAAAACTGACATTGTCCAATTATATATGGACTTCACTTTTCTCTAGAGGATTTTCAGCTTCACCCAGTGGATCAGAGCGTAAAATCGTTGGCCCATTTTCACCACATGTGTTGATAAGTAGCATTAATACCCCACTGATCTTAGCCAGCTCAGTGGGAACACTAAATCACACATTGTACAGTAGTCTATCATGTTTAAAAAAAAAGAGCGAGAGAGCAAAATCTGGGATTTTGATATATGGGATCAGAGCTGTTCTTTTGGGTTACGTTCATCAGGCCTAGTGACAGGTGCTCAGCCTGGCTGTGGCTCACTGTGACCCTGTGGGCTGGCAGTACCGCCTAGCACTACCCATCTAATCCCTGTCCAGCTGTTGCAGTTGTCGCCCCAATCAGTGTAAAGTGTTAGAGCAGGTGGTGGCTGGTTCAGGTAGCCCTGGCACATGCCGATTTCCCGATTCAGGAGGCAGTGACAGAGCTATGCCCCTGAAAAATCCAGGCCAAATGTTTCCAGGGCTGTCAGCAACTATCCAAACTCTCATCCATTATCCCACAGAAGCTCCAGGGTCGTAGTGTAGCCTCAGCTTATCACACATACAGAAAGTGCAGGAGGTGGGGCAAAGTGCACTTATACTACTGCCACTGCAGTATGAGCCAGTCCATCTCTGTCTGACCCACTGCTCACAAATTCATCAATTACAGCAGGCATGGGTGTGTTGTCTGTCTCTTGTGGGAAATTGTTGACTGGTGGGAACTCAAGCCACTAGAGCCATCCAGGATGTTTTGTCTGAGAGTTTGAACTTTAGGGTTGACATGGCATAGCTTATCGCCTGACCTTCACCATGACCTAAAGTAAGACAAAAACATTCACAAATTGAAATAGTGATTTAAGTAATTTACCACAGTTCATTTTTTGAGAATGAGAATGAATTTATTACAGTGGGAAAATGGAGAGAACAAAATATTTCTTACTAATTCTCTTATTTATGTGGTGAATGGAAATGTTGTGCACCATAATCAGTGATTGTAAGCATTACATTTAGAGTTAATATTATTTGATTTTTCTTTGCTTGATGTGTGGAGGAAAAATGTCTGAGGGAGATATAAGCCTCTGTGTCTAAAGTTTTTTCTGCTTGCCTAAGGAATGTCTAATAGAGTCATCATTTCTTTGCTGAGAGATGGCTTTGACCAGGGGCTTAGGAAAAGTCTTGGGCTGAAGAATTCAACCTCAGTATTTTACATCTAAGAGAAAATGGTGCCTTCGGAGGTGATTCTCATTTAATATAATTTCAATCACTGTTTTGCTATCATTTGAGTGTTATGTATTTTACATGATATTTATTTGTTTGTTTTTTCTCTCCAAATCAACAGACAACTGAATTTGAAAACTATTATCTATTACCACTGCCATGGAGATTTTTTACACTTGTTTAAAATGTTGTCTTTAGCAAACAACTTGCATGTTTCACCAAGATCTGGAGATTGGAATTGAAGATCTGGACTAAATTAACCGTTACACCACAAAATCATGACCAAAGAAAATGTTACACAATTGGAAGGCTGGTTGGCCATACAATACTCCGGTGTGACTTTCAACCCTTGCACATAATAGAGATTTAGCTTGAGTGTGTTTCATATGTATCATCCAGATCCTTTATGTGTGTCTGTGTGTGCTAAAGTAGTGGATATGGCAGTCCACCGGGACTGAAGCTCTTCATCAGTATCCAGTGTCCGGAGACACTGTCAGCTCCGCTCTGTGGGAGTGTATCAGTTTGCACGAGGCTCTGTCAGTAGAGATTCGTCTCTGGTTATTGGTCTGTACAGACAACCTTTAACAACGGTGTCTAATGCTAGAGCGGAGGGGAGAGAGGCCTGCCTGCTTCAACCCGAGAGCCCCTCAGCGCTCTTTACGCTAATAACACAGCACAATATCGGACATCCGACACCCCAGATCAAACTCCATTACATTAAGGAAACATTAGACCAGAGAGTCATCCTGATGCATGCACATGTCAAGGTGGCGGACAAGGCTCCAGAGCTGTGGCCAGATTTGGACTGGGAAACACACATGAAGAACAGTGTGTGTTTCCTCTCAGTGTTATTAGTTCTTTGGCAGTTCCTCCCAAATACTAATACTATCACTGCATGTGGCTGGGAGTACATTGTACTTTGTTGCTCCAAGTTTGATGATGTATGCTTCATCTTCCTTGTCACAGTAGTTCATTGATTAGAAAATTACCATGAGGTTTCTATTTCTTCTTTAGATCTTGGACAAAGTCATATTTTTAAAGCAGTTTCTTAATATTGTGTTACATTGCCATAACACATTGTACTAAATGGTCATTTTCTTAACTTTGTGTACAACCCATTTTCAATGAGTATGCTAAGATGAAGTGTCAACTTTAATAAAGAGAAATATCCCATTTTTAGAATGATTCTTGAGTTTCCAAACAGATTATTGGAACAAAATTCAATTGCACTTATTTAGCTTGCCAAATCATTTTCTTCTTAGGTTTATCAATGCTGACAGATCAGTGCTTTATCTTAAACAGATTGCATGTAAATTTTTCTTTGTCCATACAGCAGGATTTAGCCATAACAAAAATAACTGTCTGCAGAAGACTGTTTTTGATAATCCAGTCAAACAGCTTTATGGGACACTTTATCATGCTGATGAGCTCTTTTCAGTGCTACACCAGTATTACAGCCATTTTGTATTGTCTTTATGTGACTTTCATCTTTTAATACTCTAATGTTTGATGGGAACCAAAATGAACCAGTTTCGTTGTTTCCCACTGACCCTCGTTTGGCCTCATCAAGGTTGATTTGTGTAATTACGTACATTTGAGTTGGAGTGGCTGTTCTGGAACCAAAGGTAAGTAAATTTTAGGGTTGTGGCAGTGGTGAGGGGGAAGTTACAAGCAAGGGTAGGCTGATCTTCATTAAGACGAGGCTAGACAGGGGTTGTCCGCTCAGCCTGGCCTTCATAAGGATCATGCCGGTCCAGGCTGAGTGTCAGATCAGCCTGGCCTTCATAAGGATCATGCCGGGCCTTTGATGTTTCATTATGTATGGCTCTCCAGGAACAAAAGCGCACAGGCCACATCAAAAAGCCACCATGCTAAAGCGTTAGGAGAGGCCTCTGCCCTCGCGCTGCACTTTTAGCACTAGATTACTGAAATCGACTGTGTAACAGACAAGAAAAGCGGAGGAGAGAAAAAGCGAGCCAAAACACAAAGATTACAGCAGTATACATCAGAGAGGACTATCTGAGCATCTTTATGCAAGCAGACTCAAGGCACTAAGCCATAAAAGCTGCACGAGTTCAAACTTGCATATAAAATCATCCCAGTACCTGATAAACTTCCTCCATGGCTTTTAATCTCTGTTGCCTTACTGCCGGACTGTCTCGTGCATCTTGTTTTTCTTCTGTAGTGGCACTGACCTAAAAGCTTACTGCTTAGATAAATATAATAAATGTCATGGTTGCTCTCGTGTGGAGGAGAGGCGCTTGTTTCTCATATCCTGATTTGATTGTGCTCTAAGGGGGTTAACTGGGTTAAGAATCTTAACCGCTCTAAAGCCTTTGGAGCAGTTCCTTATTAATCCTCCTCTACTCCCAAAGACATTAGTATGAGGTTTAGGTGGATTTGCCTCACCAGATAACACATTTGACAGAATTGCCTGGCTGCTAACACACACACACACACACACACTCACTCACTCTCTCTCTCTCTCTCTCTCTCTCTCTCATTTTCCTGCTTAACTAATTTAATGTCATGCCAAAGAGAATTTCTGCATGTTCTGTACTATGGTTAGCGTTATCAGACCACACATTCACCCACATTTTCACAAACATCTTTGAAATATTTCCCAGACTCTAAATTAGCAGTTCAGACATCTAAACCTTTATATCATCGATGGCTGTGTTCTGCCATTAGAGTAGCAGATGCAACTCAAAAGTGCAGATTTTAATGGATGAGCATCTTGCTGCTATTTCTGTCACCTCTTTTTTCCTTCTCTCATGTACATGCAAACATGTGTATCTTTCCTGTGTCTACAGTATTATGTCTATTGTCTCACCTGGTTAGTCATTTATTAATTCATTTCTATCTAACTAAAAAAAAATTATACCAGTCTCACAAAACATAGTGTGCGCAACGAATAATAAATTCCACCCTACTTAGTAATTAAAACTCTGCATGTCATCTACATATCAAACTTAATATTTAATTAATGAATGCATTAATTATTAATGCATATACTATGTTTGTAGATGATTATTGGTCTCAGCTCTACACTATGTGTGGCTAGATTTATAAAGAGATGTTCTCAGATTTGACCCCTTGTAGGGGATATTGGTTAACCTGTAGGAAAGTGCCAGGTTTATTAAGCTGACAGTTAATAATCAATAGCCACTTGTTCAGTTCAGTCACAATGATACTGTATAGCTAATAAATGACATTAGAGATACCACTACTTCTTTGTCCCAGTACACTTATGCATTGAGGAATTAAACTATAACACTGATTACAACATGGGAAATTGTCATGTTAAACATTTTAAT
Source organism: Tachysurus fulvidraco (assembly GCF_022655615.1). NCBI lineage: Eukaryota > Metazoa > Chordata > Actinopteri > Siluriformes > Bagridae > Tachysurus > Tachysurus fulvidraco. The sequence goes on along the minus strand of NC_062528.1, from coordinate 11,585,660 downwards.
TTTAACCATTTTTAATTAAGATGACTTCTGTATCAGGCTCCACATAATTTAAGTGCAAAATGTCTTTCGTGCAATTAGTTTTTATACATACACATATATGTACAAATGTATTTTATATGATGTTTAATTGTCAAGAAGTTCAAAATGAAATGTGAATAGAAAGAATTCAAATAAATGAATAACCTTTTACCATGAGCCTCTCAGTGTCCACAAGTGTGTATGACATCTGGCTGCGTTAATACCGAGTTAGGACAGATATGTGAAGAAGAATGGGCAAAGATTTGCCAAGCAATCTGGCAAGAGATAGAACAGAGACGTCAGGACGAAGGTGTGGGGGGTTTTGGGGTACAAGAGGTTGAGGGCAGTAAATAGCATATATTCAAAATATGAAGCCCTGTGAATGCACTTTATTTGAAATAGATTGCAGAATACAAAAATTCCTTATATAAACCTAACATTTGCTGGCTCTGCTACTTACTTGTTATTTATACTCCGGAGTCATTGGTGAACACTTTAGATACATTTTGTTCAGTTTCTAGGAATGAAAATATTTGACACATGATTTTGTTTAAAGACATCTTTTTCAAAATGTCTTTCACTGTCGTTAAAGTGTATTATTAAGATAAATAAAAAAAGACTTTTTATGCTGGTTCATTATCTTTTTCATAGCTAGATTTACCAAGATGCTAATAATTCCAAGCTGACTATGCACAAGCATTTCAAGAAATATGTATATATATATATTCATATATGTATCAGTTTTTGCAAATTAATTTCAAATTGTGAGCGTGTAACTGTTGGATAAGATGTTTTTGGTGCATGACATGGCAGTGACTATAGACTGAACACTTTGATTGTGAGGAGATGGAGGAATTAGCACGCTTAGCATCGCCCCCTCACCTCTGTCGTCCTGCTGGAGATGGACAGAAGATCAGCGTGTCTGTGAAATTCTCTTTATTGTTGTTCAGTGTTTGGATAGTGGCAGCCCCATTTTACACCGAATTCCACCCCGTAAGGCCATGGCTAATTGGACAAATTTGCACAGCAGGGAAGGAAGCACAGCACGGCAGGAGACTTGATATATGGGTACAGAGCTGTACAGCCAACTCAGCACACACACAATCTGGATGCAAGTTGATGCACACAGAATGATAGCTGGTTGTGTGCTAGCACAGTCTTAGGAAGAAGTGTTCTCAGAATGTTAAATTATCATCTTAGACATGACATTCATTGGTCATTCATTACCACCAACCCCCACCCCCCACCCCACCACACACACACTGCTTTACATTTATTTCTACATGTGGAAATTAGAGGTGACCATTGTCAGGCATTTGCGTTTGGTTTGTGTCACAACAGTACTGATTTGAGCTGTGATCACCTTTTTACCTTGATCACTGGTTGTTGTCGGCTGTAATAAGTGTGGGTATGTTTTGAGGAATTCACGCCAGCCATCAGGGACGTCCCAGTTGAGGAAGGTCTACACAATTACTCCTAATGACCCAGAGCTTCTGAACAAGCACTCCCACAACACCAAACAGGTCCAGCAGCAGAGTGTGAAGGGAGGTCAGGATTGAGCTGGTTTGCTTAAGGGCCTCTTCACGTTTCTCTCCCAGATGTAGAAGAAAGGAAATGGTGCGTAAGATCTTTCCTGCTCTCACCAACACAGATGTTAGCAACCATCTATTTTCCTGTTATTTCTTCCTCACTTATGCCATAACTCTTTTGCTTTGAAACAATCCATACAGGAACACAATCCATAATGTTTACAAGTTACAATGTAAGCCTTGCTGTTATTTGTGGTGAGATAGGTGAGAATGCCTCTAAGAAAGACAGTGAAAAAGAGTGGAGTTTGTTGAGTTAAATGATGTGGTAATTGCAGTGGCTGTGCACACAGCTGTGTGTGAGATGTGTGTGTGATGTGTGCAGGTTACAGCACCACACGGTTTCAGCACCGCCTTAGTCGGATAGATCTCAGTCCGGAACTCACCGCATTACCAGTTGGTTTCCACACACACACACACACACACACACACACACACACACACACACACACACACACACACACACACACACACACACACACATGCAAGGGTACCCATGCATCTCTGCCCACATAATGGGAGATTTCAGCACCCAGACCACAGCTAATACCGAAAATGACAAGGCAGAGGGTTGTAGGAGGCCTGCTCCAAATCTGACAGTCATTTTCTCTGTCCGTGAATGCTGTTGTTGTTTTTCCATCATTGCTGCAGCACTAGCTAGGTTTCTTTGATGTGTGATCTGCATTGGGAGGTAGACCGCACAATCTCTGGCCTTCTACGGGCAGGATAGAGCAGACCACTAGATTTTTGCACTGATTTGGCCCTCTGGCTTCATTTAAAATTTCTCCCTTTCCCAAACTTAAGAGCCAAAAAGGAATTTTCTCATGATCATTTTTTAACTTATTATCTCATCCAAGACTTAGCCATCAGATATATGTTAATTGTTATAGAAATTTATTGTTTGAGATATATTTTGGTTTAAGAAAGTGCACTCAGTCTCAAAGATCCTGGCTTGAAAGTTCTCTTCATTTCTCCTGCTTTTCTTTGCTCTCTTCTCTACTTGGCTACTGAAGAAGGATTATAGTGGTGGTTAGAATATAAAGATCGGCTGTATCTCTCTCTCTCTCTCTCTCTCTCTCTCTCTCTCTCTCTCTCTCTCACACACACACACACACACACACACACACACACACACACACTATTATTATTATTATTATTATTATTATTATTATTATTATTATTATTATTATTATTATTATTATTATTATTATTATTCCAGCCTGTAAAGAGGAAATAGAGCTTATGCTTTATCAGGAGAAGCCTTGCTGTTGCTCGCATTGCATTGTGGTGGATCAGATCTGATTCTGACAGTCCTTCTCCCATGTGTGTCTGAGTGAGTTGGATGAAAGTGCATTTTAAAGCATTACTGAATGAATCATTCCAGCATCATGCAGACAGGATCTTCTGGCAGTCCAGTTGACTGTAGTTAGTGCCTGTGTGCTGTGCCGTCACCGTACTGATATAAGACTTCTCTTCACTCTGGCCCCAGGTCAGACCTGCTGAGCTCACACAGCAGGATACATCAACAACACCACTTCCATCAAATACATTTCAGTGCTGTCTTAAACTCACCGTAGAGAGAGTGATACTATCCTGAACCTCAAACCACAGTTCTAACCAAATGCTTTTTTGTATTTCTTTTGTCGAAGGTAGCAAAAAAAGTGTTCGCAGATGAGATCTATTATCATACAAGAGTGCTGGCGTCCACGTCCTATACTGTATTGATTTTTTGTGTGTGTGTTCTCAAATCACATATACTTCATCTATACATTCAATGATAGCTGTGTGTGACCTGGGTCTACTGAACCTTTTGTACTTCAGATAGTTTTAGTAAGAGACATTTTTACCCTATGTACGCTGCTCTCAGTGAAAAGCCATTGAGCCGCCTGGTGCTGAGTCAAAAGCATCACAGCCCTGCTGGTCTGTCTGTTCTCAAATTAAATTAGCTAGTCCTCTTTTGTCTTCCGCTCCATCTCGTGAGTGCACATGCACAAACATGTTGCGTGGCTTTCGCTAGTGTGCAAGAGCCTCATTACCGCAACAAACTGTCGCCCAAAGAAAATCAATGACGCGTCCTCCCTCCATTGCACCATCTGGAAATGGTTTTACCTACAGTATTAACCTAGAATATTCTTTATACCTTTGAAATTATCTGATACCTCCAAAAACAATATTTGTTTATTTTTTTAGTTTATCTCTCCTTGTATCTGAAGCTAAATGAAAGGCAAAATTTTGCTGTAACTTGCAGTAAATTAATGCAGGCTGGGATGCAGGGCGTTACCATTTTTGTAATTTTATTAATTTACTTTGCTCACATATTATCCAATTTTATTTTACCTACTAATGCCAGTAGATAAGATCTAACAGATTGGTTTGTGTGAGTGTTTGGCTTCATTTAATACAAAAGGGGAAATTTAAGACCCGTATATTTTTTTTATTTTTTGGTGAAATATTACATAATTATTTAAGTGGCTGTATGCTTCAATGTGTTCATTTATTACATTATATGTTTAGGTCCCTGTGTCTGTGTGTATGGTGCAGTAGGTGGGATGGTATTACAGTAAGCCAAGGAGGTTATGTGGACGTTGAGAGTCACAGAGAAAAGAGTGACCTCGGGGGCCAGGTTTAAAAGCCAGACTCCTGTCCTCTCATGTTTAGCTTGGCCAGAGCCAGGGCAGATCGATGATCTGTAAAGTGGATTTGTTATTGCCTTGTTTGGTTTGGCAGCATTTGAAAGAAGACGCCTGATTACAGTCCCAGATGTCACTGCACACATTACTGTTCAGTGTGGAACTCACTGTGAAGCGCTTTTCCCTTCCTCTTTCATTCCAATTGCTTATGGCTGCTAAACATCCAGTAGCTTTGCAGTTGAACTGTCTCCGTGTAAACAAGGTGGATTTAAAAGTGACTCCATTCAGGTTTGGTTTTAAGTTGTTTAGCATTGATTCTGTCTGTAGTCTTTGACCCTTTGTTCAACTAAAGTTACCTTGTCCAACATCTCTATTGTTGCCTGAATATTAGTTTAACATTCCAAATTGAGCCATGTCTTTTTCTTAATGACATAATGGGCTATGCTATGTGCACTGTTATTCAGTCTGAAACCCCTGCTCTCCCTGCTGAACACTGACCACTCTATGGTACACAAATCCTGCCTAAATTTACTTTTGCTGTCCATATTACAATTATTTTATATAAAAGGTCTGTTAAAAGATTATCACCCACACCAGACATATATTCCCATTGCATTTTTTAAAATGCGTGCATGTGTGCACACGTATCTGAGAGCATGTGTGTGGCCATATAAAAATACCCCTTTGACACTTTTACTGCAGGTAACTGGAGTGAGGAATTGTGGTACCTCACACGGTGGCTGAGGGGATGTCATTTTGGCCGCATACAGCTCCAGTGTCACTGACTCATTCATTAACACACATTGACATTGACACACAAACACACAGAAGAAGCCTGAATTTGACTTTATTACTCATATCTGAAATCTTCTCAGTGCCTGTGAGAACTTGCACCTGATACTTTTCACAAGCCTGAAAACCTGAACTTGACTCAAACCTTTCCTTGTGTAGTAAGATTACTCTTGCTTAAGAGGCTTTAGCACATCCAGATTAAAGGCATCTTTATCAGTTGGGATTTTGACAGATTTTGAAAGGCCTAAATTAAATCCTCTGCTGTCCTCTCACTGCTCAGGCAGTCATGACCTTTGCTCCATGGACACAGCCTTCCTGCCAGGCAGGATAGCAGACTGGCTTGTGCTCTGGCTAACACTGCCTGCTCATCAGTAAAAATGTTATTACATGGCAGAGACACCACCACATGCTGCCACATCAGACATCACACAGCCTAGCGTTCAGCTCCAGCTCCAGCACACTTCCCTCCCACTAAACCTGTAATTGAACTCTTCAGCACAGTGCAAGAAGTGATAGTATGCGATAGTATGCAGAAGTTTTTTTTCCTTCAAAATTAGCCCTTTAATTAGGCCTACATCTTGTTTTTCCACTTGAGTGGCGCTGGCTCTTTTTAAAAGCAGCAGGCTCTGTTAGGAACAGCAAGGCCAGAGTTACGGTAGGTTTCATAGAAAAACACTGATAAGAGGCTCTGCATCCCAGACGTGTCCCAGGAGGAAGCAAAAGAAAAAAGCTCCTCCACCAACATACACACATCCACTTTTTACTATCAAACAATACACACACACATCAAATGTCACATATGAAATCTTATGAAATTTGTAGGTTTTTTTTCCCCCAGTCAGTATACTTTATATAATATAATATATATATATATATATATTTTTTTTTTCGTATATAAATTAGCTGGTAGGTGTTTAGGCTTGGAGAATTTGCTACAGTTCCTCTGTCTTTGTGGGTAAAATCCAAAAGACAGATATCTTATATGAAAAACTTATTTATAGTATGCTTGGAATCTATTTTTCACTTGTCTACTGACACACTAATAATAATAATATTTTTTCAAGAATTTGTGCACTATACTGTATTTACAGACTCAGACATGGCAACATGTGGATATGATAAGGGTCAGGTCTGAAATCCCTGTGGTCAGAGACACGCTCCAGTCAGGTGTAACACCAGCTCCAATCAGTCAGATCACTTTCTCCTGTGGTGCGAGCACCATGCCACACATCATTGGCCTGATAAATAATGCTGGCTGACAGGCCGGAGCCCAGCAGACTAACGTGTCAGCAGGAGGGGCTGCCCTCACCTTCTGTCTCACCGCCAGCTGAGACCTCCGTACTCCAAACAAGCTTCATTTTTTCACTCTTCCGCTGGACGACATGAAACAAATTGTTGCCTGCACTGCACTAACCTGGTTAACTAGCCAGACGTAGGACACACAGTCGCCATTTGTGTCTGAACCCCCTCCGCCCTGACCTCTGCTCACCATCCTCCATGGCCTCAAATGAAATCATGTGCCTGGAGTCCCTGCAGCATCCTGGTTACTTCCTTCCTATTTCTGCTTGCATGAGAAGATCTAAATAATGCACTACTATTTATTTGCCATGTGTTGGAGCAACAGTAAACATAATGCAGTGCTAGTTTATGTTTTTGCTGGGTCATTTCCCGGATAGTAGTGTGAACTATGAAGACATTCTTTGGAGTAAACAGAGAGTAAATAAATACAGGGAGCGAGTTAGGGACAGCGGAGGAAGCGGGACAGAAGTTATTCCTTGATGAGTGTGACTTGAAATTTTAGGTCCCATTAGCAGCCAGTTCTCTTCCTTAGCTGAGGGGTCAAGCTGAAGCTGACATCTCTGTGTGGTTTGGAGGAGCCTGTTTGTCTAAGAGCTTTAGTCTCTCTAAGAGTGTGTCTGTTCCCAAGAGATGCTGGGGGGAAAAAAACAGCAGAATGTTACTACATTTAATAATACCAAATTTATGATCTTTTGTTTTGTGTTCATCTTCTGAAGTAAAAAGCATTATAGTGCTGTTTTAGACATCATGGGCCATGTCTACTGTCAGCTTTTAGCTGAGCAAATTACAGACAGTTGTTTGTTTGCTCAAGTTTTGATGTTCACTTCATAGTATACACGAGAGAGAATAAGCCACAAGTGAGTGGGTTTTTTTAACCCCTTGAACGTTGCTATTTGCATCTGGTTTTGAGGTGAAAGATATAAACAAAAGTCTGCCTACACAAGCAACTATGAAGGAAAGGTGGATCCAAAGTCTAATGTATTAAAACTGTTTTTTTGTTTTTGTTTTTTTCAAAAACCATTGTACAAACAATTTGTGATTACTTCATTCTAGGATGACCATGGCATCAAATTACAGAATAATCAGGTCTAAATATCAACCAAGTAAATCATAATACACTATTCACAAAAAAACAGAAGTTTATTTGCATGATCCGCAACCTCTATCAGCCACAATAACAAACATGAGTATGAAGAGGATCCAGAAGGTTTTGGAAGGTCTTATGGACAGATGAATTGTGGATTAAGATAGAAACAGCAGAGGAACGTGAAGCATGATAAAGACTTCACTGACGTGGCTGATTGCAGAACTGAGCTATTGTCTGGATTTTTATTCAGGTACAAATCACAAGTAACGTTTCCATGTACAGAAACAATTATGTTCCCAACTCTAAAAATAAATATTTGTGGGAGGAAGTTAATGATGTTCATTTTATTGGCAGAAGACATAACTAGAGTAGGAAACCCACCCCCACCCCCCACCCCCACCCCCCACAAATAGCAACAGATGTGAATAAGACTTGGCTAACCTTAATATTCTTATCTGAAATACAAATTCCAGTTAACAGGTTTAAATCACAGTTATGTCACAATATCACTATGTAGTTCTTTTGAGTTATTATTATTCAGTTATTACCAATACACCATATTACACCAAGGTGACATTGTGCCAAGCCTGATGTTTTTGTATTAACATTACACTGTGTGTGAGTGCAGGCGTGTGAACTCTGGATATCATTTACCTGTGTGCTCTCAGACCCAGACAGCATTGCAGCCCAGCTTCCACTGCTCTGATAGATGGACTGTGTTGGAACAAGCCACAGTTTGATTAATGATAATCCTGACCTTTAGCCCCAAATTTCATGCATCTCTCGTAGATCTGAGCCTCTCATTCTGACACTCGTGTGATGATGTGGGTTAAGATGGATACGTGTGCACTGTTACTTTACCATTTAATAAAATATAAAGTACAATATAATGTTTTGTTATGGTTAAATGGCACATTTGAAACGCACAACACTGTGATTATATGTTTATAAGGTTAGAACTATAAGATTGAGGTTTGGCGATCAGACTCATTGGTGTAGTATATCTCAAGGTTTAGCTGCTCTATGGAGTAGAGAGAAACTCTGTGTTTGGTATTTTTTCTTTTGATATTTGGTCCTGCAGGACTGAGCAGTGATGAGTGTGTTCCAGCCTGTCAGGGAAGTAGAAGCACTCAAATAGCTGCGAATCACATTAACGTCTCAGAATAAACAAGGCCTGACTCATTAAGTTACTATGTAATGTAATCCTCTTTAATGTCAATTAAGAGCATTGCTGCTTAGGCTTGCAACAAACTCCTCTTCACTCATCTCCATTATTAGCTGTACCTAGTGTTATTGTTTTCACATACAGAAGGATTTATTTAAGTGGGCATGCCATAGTTAGCTTTTCTAATAAGCTTAATATAGGAGCTATGATGAACGGAGGAAGCCTAGATCAAAGCAAACATGCAAACGTGTACTATATATATATATATATATATATATATATATATATATATATATATATATATATATATATATATAGTACACGTTTGCATGTTTGCTTTGATCTATTTGATATATATATATATATATATATACACACACACAGCATGTTCACACGTTGTATCTATGCTGGTGAAAGATTGGACTGACTGGCATTTTAGTGTGCTGTTTGTGTGTGTGTGTGTGTGTGTGTGTGTGTGTGTGTGTGTGTGTGTGTGTGTGTGTGTGTGTGTGTGTGTGTGTGTGTGTGTGTGTGTGTGTGTGTGTGTGTGTGTGTGTGTGTGTGTGTGTGTGTGTGTGTGTGTGTGTGTGTTATGAACTTTCTTTCATTGCAGATCTTAAGAGTATCCGCTCCTCACCAGAGCTGTCAAAGCACTGGGCCAGTTTGTCAGTAACAACACTCGACAGCGTCTGCTCTGTGTTGAGCATAACTTTCCCCTTTAATCATTTCTGAGGCCAAGACTGTCTTTATTATTAATGCTGTCAGACCCCACCCCAAACCAACCCCCAAGGCTCAACAGCCAACTAAAGCCTTACTTAAAGAATAGCGCTCTCACAGTTGAGACTGGTTTCAGTTTGATTCAGTTGATTAGCTGTATAAGTATGGAATAAAACAAGAGGTCATGCTGTTATAGGAAAATCATTTTGTTTGTGTTGATGTGATATGGCCTGAAGGGTTTTAGTCTTATACCATTGCAATTATTTTCATCATTTACAAAGCTACATGTCATACATGCCCACAAAACGTTAGACCGTTATTTGAAATTATATGCTTTTGAAATGAGCAAACCAAGTAAATGCAGCCTATCATGTTTCTGAGATGCTGTACAACTGTCCAGACTAAACACTTTCCTGTGTCAGAAAACGTACAGCTGATTTATACAACTAAATTCTAAATAAACATATCAATGATTACACGTTTTTAGCTGTTTATCTGGAGAATCTACCATACTGTATGCAAGTTGTTGCTAAAGATAAACGATAAATTATTAGAACAAGCACATTAATATAAACCGTGCAGCTGGGCAATAAGAAGCAAGCATTCTGCAGAGCTGTGTCACATAATAATCCGCTAAATTTCCAAGAATGTTCTCCCCATTGTAGAGCTGTTCTACAGTTTTTTCCCCTTCTTTTATCAGGGACTGATGCTGAAAGAAGGTCTTCTCCATGCTGAGCTCTCATTGGGAATTAATTCAGAAGCACATGTTTTGAGACCTGCAGCAATCATACCTCTAATAATCATGGTTTACCCGCATTGCTTTAATCATTCATAGTACTGAACCCAATTTTTACTCAGAAATACACTCAGTGAACTTCAGTGTGTATTTTAAAGTGCTCATCTATGATCATCTTCTTCCTTTTTATGTGCTTGTAGCTATGATTGTATGAACGCAGGAGCCTTCTTAGGCTTACTTAATTATGAATTCCAAGTGGAAAGACATCTAACGCTCATGTGTTGTATGTTGTAAGTATTATTGTACATCACAAAACTGGGCAGAGAAAGATACAGTAGGTTTGGACTGTATGTGTTTGCAGCTCTGTTTAGTTTTTAGTATGTAGGACTCTTAAAGTCCTATTGTTTATGACTGCTAGGTAAGTCACTGATACTGATTATATAATATTGTATCTCATAGCTCACACCCATGTTGTGCTGGATCAGTTGTGGTTTGACTGATTCCCCATCTTTCACAGTGAGTCATGCTTCTGTGTTGTCTCTTTCCCAGAGGCCTGGATATGTTTTAGATCTTTCACAGCTAGCCTGAGGAATGCAGACATGTAGTCTCTAAATCAAAAATTCCATGCCTTGCTTAATCCATGCAAAGTTTAGGAGCTGAAACAGACCAGGGTGACATGACAAGACTGGCTCCTATTCTTATTTGCACACCTTTTTTTTTTTTAACTGTGAAATGACAAGTCTTTATCACCTGAAGTGGCATGAAGCAGGAGTTATCTTAGCTTAGCTTTGATCTGCCCATTTTAAGAGATGCAAGTTCTCACACCAAGCCGAATAGGATCAGGGTGTATAGGTGCCACACACACAGCTTCAGACCTACTCTGCACTCTGTGCTATTAAAGGTTTAAGTCTAATTGCAAGAAGAGTGTGCAGGACTGGGAAAGCATTGTGTGTGGGTGCACATGAGTAAAAGCACAGTGTGGTTATTGATGGGATTACTAACACTCTCTGTGCTATACAGGGCGAGAGAAAAGAGAGTAGTGAGGATTTAAATGATTTAAAAGCTGATATGTAGAGTAACAAAAGGGTGGAGCCTCTGAGAAAAAAAATCCTTAAAGCTGTGTATCATGCTGTTAATCCATGAAGCTTACATATACATTAACACTCACACAACACTGCTAAACTCTACTGGCAGATTTCTGGTCTATATGGCCTCTGTGGTGATACCTGTGCCTCCGATGCTGCCAGTCTTGAGTCTCAGGAGTGCTTGATGGTGTGTGTGAGTGAGAGAGGAGTAGCACTTTAGAACAACCTCTATGTGAAAGATTATAAAGGGAGGCCACAGACAGGAAAGCCAAAGGTTACAGAAATAAAGCCAACTAAAGTGCCCAGTGTTTGCTTATCGGGCGAGTTAGCTAGCGGGGACACTTTAAAGAGGACACACTCTCCAGCGGCTCCACAGAAAGTTGTTAAGTACTGCCTATGTACTCTGATCTCAAGCACATTTTATCCACTGATTGTAATACAGGCTGAAATAACTACATGATTTTTTCCCCTTTTTTTTTGGCTGATTTCAATTGTGAAAGCTAGAGTTCTCATTTCTGACATTAACATGCATAGAGTGAAACCGCTTTTTTATACTGGGGCAGCGTTTACTTTTTTTACCCCCTGTCGGTTTTTGATTTATGCACTGGACTTTCACTCAGCCAAAAAGATGTAGGTGACCATCATCAACAAACCTGAAATGTGCTTTTCCAGTCATAAATTCTCATTTACCTGAACTCATTTATGACCCTGTTATAAAACTTAATTGAATTAATCCCACCTCATGTGATGCAGCTGCTCATTTAGGTGTTTGGGTTGTTGTGTCACCCTCTGGTAGCCCAGAGACCAGGTAATGTGTGTCCTGTTACCTCTGATGTGCGTGTGGAAAGCTGGCCCTTCTGACACGAGGCTTGGTTGTAAAGTTGAATGCACGCTACATTAAATCCTCAAATCACAGCAGTGTGAGATAAACAGACCTGCATTCTCCAGCAGCTGGGGTAGGACAAATCCACATGGATTCTAGCGTAATGAAAAACACTGCAGATTTTTTTTTACTTGTATTTGTTTGCCATTCGTGTGAACATCATCTCTACATTTCTCAGTAGTTCAGATGAGATTTCCAAAAGAAATAAAATCAAATTCAGCGGGCACATCTGGGCAAAGGGATAGGCCATGTGGTGCTGCTTTGGACACTGACTTCTTGGTGTACTGCTCATCCTCTGGCAGGCATATATTATTTAATTGGGCAGGGTCTGAAGCTGAGGGGTGTGAAGAATGAGGAATGTAGGCTGCAGCAGGTTGTCAGCCACTCTGATGAAGAGATCTTCCCCGGTGGACGGCCTGAACTCCTGACCTACTCTTCTACTCTGCCGATGTCATTCTTCCGCTCGACTGCCTCACTATAGCATGCAAGAGTGTGAGAGACACGACTTTATCATTTCCTTTGTCACTCACTCTGATTCTTGCACATTTTTGATTCTGTGTATGAATTACATGCAATGACTTTGTTACAATTTCTTTACCCTAATGACTGAACTTCTTCATTTAAGGCTAGATCAGCAGGAGTAAAGGGAATTCTATGTAATTGTGCCTGCCTCTGTCTCTCTCTAGCTTAGCTTTGATTCATGCATGCACAACTGCTGGCCTGTTTTTTTTATAAACACACACAGATTAAATCCCAACTAAGCCTCACAAATGTTCAGATATACACATATGTACTTTGCACTCTACGTGGATACTCCAATCCTCGCTATGTTTTACTTTAGTCCTAAGTCCTACACTGTGGGAAAGAAAATTAAATTCTAACTTTGTGTGTGTGATGTAACATTCTTATTCCACACAGTTCGATTTGTGTGGTCGTGGTCCTGCACTGTGGCTTTGAAGCTGGTTCTGTAGGAGTGTACACTCTTTTGAGGAGTCAGACATGGGACAATCAGCTTTTTATGAAGTGGTTATCTGCTGTGTGTGTCTGGCCGGGTGGTGTTTTACAGCAGATAGCAGTAGGGCTTCAAGACCATATCAGCAACAGGCTGCTGGTCGGCCGCGCTTCTCTCTCGCCTGTCATTACGGCCTGTCAGAGGCCTGGAGTGTGGCTGAGGCTGTACAGGGGAAAACAGGCCACTGCAGATAGCCACTGGCCCAAAGATCAAAAGGCCTCCTTTTGAGCGTTTCTGATAACCCAGCTGTACTTCACAAAGCGCAGAAGTGTGTGTGTGCAGAGACACCCCAGAAACGCCACTGTCTCACACTTCTTAAATACACCATTATAAAAGACTAGTGAGTGCTGGATTCTTTCGCTTCACTCATCCTTTGCATTATGCTAGACTGATGGGGCTACAGGGAAAATCTAAATAAACTATTGCTTGTTTTTTGTGGTGCTATTTAGGCAACGCTATATATAAACTGTTTGAATGTGTAGCATGGTTGAGATTTTAAACTTTTTAGTAAGTGGGAGTATACCTAATTATTAACAAAAATGAATTAGGTATATAAAATGCACAGCTAATTGATTAATAGCAATATTACCTTCACCAACTAATTAATTCATGGGGAAATATTTGCAAGACAATTTCTTACCTCCTGCTACCATGAACACAGCGTAATCTTTTGGTCTTGTTCACAAAAATCCAGTTGTGAATCCACTCAGAAATATATTTTTAAGATTTAATGCCCACTGTTAACTCTAATTTTTATCTGTTTAGTAAGACTGAACAGATTCTTTCAGTTGACTGTCATGTTCCCTCTTCTCAAAGACCCTCTGTTTCACTCTACAATAACATAATGCTTGCATTTTTTACTTGTGAAGACATTTGGCCCAATAGGATATGATGTAGTAGAGAGATTTTTATCAATATATTATATATAATTTCAGCATTGTGTGTGCTCTATAGTCCTAAAATGGGTCAGTTATTTCCTCTTTGCTGTTCATTTTATTTATATCGTAACACCTGTTACAGATTTTAGATATAGACTATACAAAAAAACACATTTTTTCAGGGGTCCATTTTGGGACCTATTCTGTTCTCTATTTTTTATAAATGATTTAGGTAAGAACGTTCAAGCAAAAGTACACTTTTATGCTGATGATACTGTCATTTATACATGCGCTCCTTCTATAGCACAGGCTGTGCAAGAGCTTCAGACTGCATTTCAGTCATTACAAAACTGCTCTGCTCAATTTAAAATTGGTTTTAAATCCTCAGAAAACTAAATACATGGTCTTTTCAAAAACTCGCCCACAGCTGCTTGATGATCTTAGCACTTTTACATCTGATGGTAATTCCATTGAAAGGGTACCCACATACAAGTACTTGGGTGTATGGATAGATGACAATTTTTATTTAATGTACATATTGCTAATTTAGTTAAGAAGCTAAAAATAAAGATTGGCTTTTATTTTAGAAATAAATCTAGTTTTACATTTAATGCCAAAAAAAAACTTGTGGAAGCTACCTTGTCTGTGATTGATTATGGTGACATATTATATATGCACGCAGCCTCCTCCATCTTACGGAGCCTTGATTCGGTGTATCATTCATCTCTATGCTTTATTACAAATGCAAAGTCCCTTACTCACCATTGTATTCTTTATGATCTGGTGGGTTGGACATCACTGACCACTCGCAGAAAACAGCATTGGTATATTTTTATATATAAAGCCATGCTAGGTAAACTTCCAGCTTACCTCTGTACCCTCCTCTGTCGCAATTCTGCTAGTTATCAGCTACACTCTTCCAAATGGTTGCTTTTTAATGTACCCAGGGTTTGGACAGATTTGGGAAAAACTGCATTTTCATACTATGCACCATGGGCATGGAATAATTTGCAAAAAGATCTTAAATTAGAAACATGCATATCAATAAATACATTTAAGACCATCATAAAAAATGTGGTAAAGGTAAAAGGTGTAGCCGTTTCTTTTCTTGAAGAAGTCCTTGTATTGTATGATTGTATGTATGTATGTTTTTACTATGTTGTGTTTATGTATGGCTGCTACCTTGGCCAGGTCTCTCTTGTAAAAGAGATTTTTGATCTCAATGAGACTTCCTGGTAAAATAAAGGTAAAAACAAAAAACAAAAAAACGTGTTTACAGCACCTAGCTGACGCTCATATGTTCTGTGTGTCTGATTTTGCTCTCTCTCACTCTCTCTCTCTCTTTCTCTTTCTCTCTTTCTCTCTCAGGCACATTTGACCACAGTGTGACCCTGCTGGAGGTGTGTGGCAGCTGGCCCGAGAGTTTTGGCTTGCGTCACATGTCTTCTGTGGATGCCACAGACGAGGGCTTGAGGGAGAGGCTTGCTGAAGCCATGTCTGAGTCACCCAGCAGAGATATTGTGGGCTCTGGAACAGGTGAATTACAAAGTCATGACTGTTTATCTCTTCACATGTATACTGACATTTTCATAACCACAACATAATTTGTAAATTTAAAATTTTTGCCCCTTAAATATCGATATTTATGTATTTTAGATCCATATTAAAGGTAAATGTATCAGAATGTTGTAGCTTTTAACAAAAATATGAATCCTGCTTTTTTAAAACTGAATGCTAAGTTCCAGTGCTTACTTAATGGACTGTTTTAAAACTTCTTATCTGTTGTCATCTCTGTTAGAAATAGTGTACTCTGTAGTATGACTCCTTTACTGTTCCTTCAAGTTTAGAAAAATGGTGAATTTCCTCTAAAAGCACTGGCATATTAAATGATTTCTTATAAAGATTATCTAGGAAATTGCACATTTTATAATAATGAATTAGGTTGTTTGTAGTGTAAAAGAAAGCAAAAAGAAGGAGGAATTGCCATTCTATGCAATCCAAATGTTTAACTCATTTAAGAAGCTGCAGTTCTGCGGTCCTCCCCCTCACCAAACAAGAGTCCCTTTGATTTCTGAAGGAAGATGGAGGTTGAATCCTGCACGCCGCTGCGTGGAGCAGCAAGGTCAGAAGGCCCTAATGCATTTAGCATCGACTGGCCCTCTCTCGTAGCGCGTCTATTAGGCACTAATTTGATTTGTACCTATTCATTTGCAGTCCCTGCAGCAGCACCGAGTTGGCCCTCCTTGTAATTGGTTCTGTCTCTATTTTTGCATCATTAGATTAAGGCCGACTCCCGGACACTTGTAGTCTGCGCTTGTCCATCCATTTATACAGCCTAATGTAACACAAAATTCATTACTGATCACATTACACTCAACTTTTGGCCCTCTAGCAAGGCAGATGAACACATAGTTAACCCTTTGCTTCAGTAGAAAGCCCGGAGCATTGCTCAGAAAATGGATTGTGGAAGGAAGCGCTAAACAAGCCACTCAGGCACTGGGGACATACTGCTGGAGCCTCTGATGAGATACGACTATCATTTTTATCAGCCTGTGTCTGTGTCTTAGCCAGACACCACGGCTGTAGTTGAAAACCATCCAGAAAAGAAATCTAATCATATACTGAACTACCACAGAGGATTAAGATGAGTAAATACTGATATTCCTCCACTTATCATCATCATCATCTCCAGTAGGAATGGGTTGTTGCTTGGTAGGTTTTAGGATTAGCAGATGACTTTGTAGCACTGTGTGTGTGCGCATGTGTGTGTGTGCGTGTGTTGCTATGTGGAGTGGTGAATATCATACCCAAAAGCACCTCTTTATAGCAGTAACACACTTTGTTTGAGGCAGCAGGTTCAGTGACAGTCACTTTGAAAAACAGAGGCAGATGGTTCCGCACTTAAGTTCTCATGCACATGCACATGTCTTTTCTTCTAGAGAAGATTCCACTGCTTTGCTGTCATGGGACAAGACTTATTTCTTTTTCTTTTTATGTTCCTCTCTAACTAATTCTCCATCATTGCTTCCATCTTGCCCTTACCTCCTATCAGTCTTTCTCTGCTGTCGTGTCTCACTTGATGCATTTCTATTTCTGTTCTTCAGAGAAACTGAACATGATGGGTTGATGAGACGGAAGTCTGTCCTTCCCCGCCCTCAGCAGGTGATGGGGCCGTTTTTCACAGACTCCTGAAACCCAGTCATCTTGAAATTAGATTTCACCCAGTGACATGTTGCAAATTTGATTTTGGTGATTGGTACTAACCAACATAAATTCCATTTAAGCAAGGGAGAGTACAGGACTGCAACATTTTCTGTGACTAGAGGCACTGCTTTCCCCCAGTTTGTACCACTAGTATGCCAGTTTATACTGAGGTTAAACCCAGGGATTATAGATAAGTTATTTCTTATTATGATCAGTGAGCACAAAAGTACATTTGTATCTCTTTTTTAATCCTGTTACATTGAAGTGCACAGAAACATCACTTTGAATTTTTCATACTATAAGCCTTATTTATATGATTCATCTTTTCTGATATATTTAAAACAGCTACATTACAAACAGGCTGATTCTCTGCAATACTAATACTAATTTATGTTCATATTTTTGTGAGGCGAATTGCAATAATGTATTTGGACAGAAAGGACAGATTTTTGGTTGTCATTAGATGGCAATATAAAAGAGTGAGGATGCTATGACTCGTTTCCTGAACTAACTGTGGGTGCTCATTTAACACTTAGAAGAGCTGATGCCTTTTTGTGCACTTGACAGAGAACTTACACTGGCCTAGCAGGCCACGCCACAATGGCTGCATTGTGAAGAGGATGTTTGCGACAGCTCTCAAGTACCAAGTCTTTCTCCCAGAACATCCTTTAACATTCCTTCGGGGGAGTTCCACACTGCCCGTACACACACACACACACACTCAAACAGACACGCATGGACACACGTAGGTGAACACAAATGGCCAAATGTATACATACAAACACTGAAAGTTCGTCACACATGCATACACACACTTACTCAGGCACTCACACAGTCATGCTTGGAGGTTTATGGGAAAACATGTGCTTCACCCACACAAGTATACACTTCTTATCAAAACACACACACACACACACACACACACACACCATTATGCTTCAGTCTGCACAATACACTCTTATACCACATCACTCCTGAAGGCTACAACACAAGATTGGTCATGAAGGGTTGATTCATTTTCTGTAACAGCAGCTTTGACTGTATTTCCGACTGCAATGTTTACCTTAATAATCTTTATTTAAAATAACTTTACTTAAAATATCTTTATCATTATTACAGCTTGCATACTTACGTGTGTCAGTCCATATAAGTAGATTAAAAACAGTGTGCTTTTCGAGTGAAAATGTGACATTTAGGAAGATGTCTCTAGTATCACTGCTTTCTAACAGTCAGAGATAAAGCTCTAACTTTATAAATTCTTGCTCTATTAAATACAATTATTAGCTCTTAATTTTAGGAGTGCTATATTTGTAATTATAGACATTATTATGGATAATGGTCCATTATTTAATTCATTAAAAAGTGAAAAACACTGTATGACATGCTGTTATTGGGAATCAGCACAGTAACTCTGCTTCCCATCAGTCCACATATCACCACACTGCTGTTGCTGTTGATTGTTTTTCTAGAACAGCGTGGCCCACCAGGTTTTATTACTTACATTGCACAAAGATCTACCAGTTAGTAAGACATGCTTCATTGCCAAAATTCCGTTTGTCTGCTAACAGTCTTGAGACGGCCTGTTTATTTTCTAGCCACTTTACGGTGATCGAGATGTTCATGACTCAGTGCTCAGCTTTGCTATTGAAGCCTGCATTTAGGCAGACTTTGAATGTTTTCTACAATAAAATGAAAGAACTGCCAGTTTTACCACTTTCTTAATTTTTAGTCTTCGGTTCGAAGGCAAGGATTTACGTTATGTTCTAAAAGGCTTTACAAGTGCTTCTGTAAATGTGTGTTGCTTTAAAAGATGTTTTTTGGACAATGTAGGCAAAGACACACTGAGACACAGATATAGAAGCAGAAATCCTGGTTAGCTGTGTTCTAATATGTAGCTGGTGTGTAATTCATCCTTCCGAGAAACCCATGTGTAATCTTTGGTAGAATAAAGATTAGATCTTAAACAGAATCTCATTGTGACGAATTCACATGGCTGCTTGATATTAAAAGATAAAAGGAAAAGTTTATGACAAATATGAAGTGAATGTCCTGTTTAACCTGACAGCAGCCTGTAGTCTACTCCTAATAACTAAGTGGGCTCATCAAACATATAGCCTGAGCAATTTCTGAGCCTGGCTTTGTGAAAGCCTCCATTTTGTTTGCCATTTTTGGTTGATGAAGGTAATATTGCTATTTGGATTGGACTGAGTCACACTTATTCATCTGTGCAATGGAGACCATTATCTGAGTGAGTGCTCATTTTAACAGCAAAAGATTGCAATCTCTAGAGCAATAACACACAGCCAAAACTGCACTGGCCCAGCCGCCTGCCACGTAAGATATTAGCACACGGCTAATCAATCATAGAGGGCCTGCTTTTATAACGCATACGATAGATTACACAAACAAACCTGGTGCTAATCCGGCTTCTTTTAGCCTGCTGCTGAAGCTAGTGCTGTGCTGGAGTTCTTAGTTGAGATAGAGTATTAAAGTTCAAGTGTAGTGTAGAGCACTTATCTGTAGACTTGCACAGCCTATATTTGCATAGTAAAAACAGACACTTATCTACCTAAGCAGGTATATTCAAATGTCTTATTTGTCTTAAAGGACAATTGGAGAACTTTTGCGTCACTTACGAGGCTCAGTCTGACATGCTAGCGGCTTTGTGGTCTTAACAAAAACACAGAATCAGACACTAACGCTAGAGCCTGAAGGTCTAAACAGTTTCTGTACGATTATTCTACACAGGGTTGCAGGGATCCTGGAGACTATCCCAGGATAGCCGACCCATTGCAGGGCACATCTCCATTTCAGATTTACTAATATTCTGTCCTAAGACTCACGTTCTGAAGAGAACATGGATGGCACATGTTTTAATGTCACACACTGTTTCCATGTGAGTTATTCAAATCCTTTATTCTGAAATATTATTTGATCATTTGTCAAAGCGACTAAATGTAAAGGAGAGTGGAGAGTGGAAAGAAAAAGCACCATCATTATTTCTTCCCCTCAGCACTCACCCATTCAATACAGGGTCACACTCTTTGGCCAGCCAAGATTTTGAGTGTAATGCACAGTGACATTGTGAGATGGTGAAAAATTATTTCTTCATCCAATGATGCCACTGCTTCCTCTACATCCTCTCCTACTATCTGTACATTCCTCTATTCCTGTCATGGAGCTAGGTCTTATTGTATCATTTATCTCAGCTTTGCCACTCTGTCACTGTCTCAGGATTACTGACCACAAAACAGCCTTACAAGTGAGGAAGAGAAAGCAAGGAGGGCAACGATACATTCGATGGGCTTTTTGGAGATTGCACTTAACAGCTTGCTCAAGGGAGTGGCACTCAGAAAGTGGGACTTGAAGGAAACGAAGAGAGCAAGCGAAACTAAGGCAGAAAATAAAGAGAAAGGGAAATTAAGCACTTAAAATTGAAGTTATTTGTGTTTGTATTTTCTTGACCAGTTCCCAAATTTATAGACCAATGAGAAACAAACCACATGATTATTATTATTATTATTATTATTATTATTATTATTAATAATAATAATAATAATAATAATAATAATAATAATAATAATAATAATAATAATAATAATAGAAAATGCAATTACATAAATCAAAAATACAATTCAGTTAGCAAAAAAGTGAAGATTTTTTTATTATCTACAGGCTACACTAGTATAGTTGTGTTTGTGTGCATATATGATGCTGTGGATTTGCTATTACATCATTGATGTCTAAACTGTGGCTAAATAGGGTTACATTCTCAGCCAAGTAGCAGCCAGTCAATTGCTAGAAAAATGGAAATGGTTTTCTTTCACTTACAACCTCTTCCTATCGATACAATATAGCACACTTAGAAGTATGATTGCACTGATTACCACAAGGTAATTACAGTTGAGTAGGAAGTGTTGGCGATTGTGGTAGTGGAAGAGGACCTGTTAATGAGCTAGTGTTTAGAGAATTAGACATGCAGTTATCGGTTTCCAGAGTGATGGTGTAATGCAACATCATTATCTGTATTTATGTTTGTAGTGCTGCACATATCTGTATATCTGTACGTTTGTACCATCACTACTCCCCTGGGAAACACTGGAAAACATGGTGTACAAAACTCTAGTCAAATTTCCAGTACTGTACACATGGTCTACCGAACTTACCTGGTTTCAGGTTTCTCTGCTCATGCAGTTTGTTATTTTTGTTTATACCTGCCTGCAGTAAGCAACTAACTTATTTAGTTGGTTCTGCTTTCCAACTATTGCAATTCTGACCATTCAGCTACTACTGAAGAATGAGTGAGTGGAATGTGTTTATGCTAATGAGGTCAAGGTCTTTGATTATCCCATATATGACTGCTCACTAGCAGATTCCTGAAAGTAAAATAACTTGCTTTCATCCTGGTTATTCAAAATAATATATTTGGTTATATCTTGTTGCACTATGAGGAGCCTAAGAGAGAGCATTAGAGAAGCATTATTTCAGAATGGTATAATGAAACTGAGCTCGTAGTCCAGTTTTAGCTGCTGTGAGCATGTTCTACTAGAGTCACAGCTGCACAGCTTGTGACATTTAAGTTAAGAGCAGTAGAACATTTATTTATTTATTCCTAATGGTGGAACTAAAAAATTTTTATTTGACAAGCATGTGTATAAATGATCTGTAAGTAATATATGTGTGATATGACACCTTTCAGTTACATCAGATTTTCTAGTGGAACAGCTGAAAGTACAACTGCTGCTATAGTTCCTGATATAAAATCAGGTTGGATCTAACCACTGGCCTTAACCTGTGGACAACACAGACCATTTTTAGCCTTGTGAACAAATATTTCTCTTTCTTTCACCCTTTATTTATTTGTTTGTTTGTTTGTTTGTTTGTTTTACTTTCTCCCTCTCCCTCGATTTTCAAACAACATGGATGTGCTTTAAGATATAAACCATTTACCCCAAATAAAATATTGATTGTGGATCTGCTTAAAGAAAGGTCACAGTTGCACAAATTGTGTTTGAGTATGAGGCATCATTGTTCATGCTGAATGTGCTTCAGTCATACAGCTTTAACCATGCCATTTATTAAAGTGCAGCTCTCTTGTGTGTATGCTGAGGAGTGTTGGTGAGCCTGTAGGCTAATGTGAACAGAATTAATGTGGGAACTATAGCTGTTCTTTGTGAAGGTCCAGCTGATTGCAGGTTTATGCTGTTCCTCAGGGCTACAGGAATCTCTGTATCTGAGCGTAAGTGAAGCTTTGGTCATTACCACTATCTCCTAGACACTATAGAGCCCAGCCCTGGAGCTAGCATGCTGACTGCACTCATTAATCAAAGGCGTATTTAGGATTATAGACAACAATCACATCAGCTAATTGAATCAAAATACAACTTAGGCCAGATGCTAGAGTGATTTGTAATTGTAAATGGCATGAACCTTGCATCCTGCCAGCCTGAATTTCAGTCTCAGGTTTAAAGCGACACAGTCAGTTACACTGCCAGCTGTAATAAGTCTTTGTTTTGGTATAATTTAGATTTTAATTTGACACATTTCAGTGCTCTTTGTATACAGTAGTGTTGCTGGTTATTTCATTATAAACATCAGTCACAGTCAACATGTATGTGTGTGTATTTTAAGAGGCTGTAAATTAACTTTTGATTTTATTTAACTTGGTTTGCAACTTCTTCAAGTCCTTGAGATGAGAAATATTAAAAATTTACATTTGAGTTAGACTCATTTACATTGCATAATTTATGTCAAGCATATACATAAAAGTAGTAAATCTAGTCACCATTTAAAAATCCTTCTCACCCCCCAAAAGCTACTGAATGTTTTTGCCTGGAAGACAAAGTGAAAAATGGTCTTTGTAATTATGGTTGTTCTCACGTCCGTGTTAATGCTTTGCCATTGCCGTGGTTCAGGTTAGTAATTACATGAATATACTTTATGAGTGCACTTGTGCATGCTTTATAGAGAGGGCTGGCACTTATCACTTTGTTGTATTTCAGAGAGAAGCAAGACTACACTATTGTCCGTCATAGCCATATGTGCATATGCGTGTGTGCTGTACACTGTACCAGGATGTACTGCTTATATTTATTTTATGCCACTAGTACTGTTTCTTCTTGTGTTGACTTCCTGACCTCTGGATCTTCCAGTACAGAAGCTGGCCCCTGCATTTATGTAGATGTTTCTCACTCAGAAAATCCACATGCAGGAATGTCAGAAGCCCTGCAGCTTTTGCGTTATCTCAACTCAGTCAGCATGGCTCTACGTCTAATGAGAATATGAGAAATGTGCCTTTGGCTGCCTTCTGAGCTGCAGGCTGGAGTGCATTAGGGCACGGCAGGTTACACTAGATTTTCATTAGGTGTAATTGAAAGCGGACTTTGGTGGGTGCACTGAGGGTCCTGCCACCTTTACCTGTCCAGCCCTGAAAGCATTCTTTAATGAGGTTGAAATATGGAGACTGGGCTCTTATTAATAAGCTTCTCCACTTTTGCCTCTTCACCCCTGGGTTATGGAGCATGGTGCCTGAGTGTCGGAGCCTGATTGTTGGCATAACCCTTTGACTGGAAAATGGTGTCAATTGTATAGACACATACACCTTTCATTTCCAAGTTAATCAATCTTTATTTAAATCGTATCAAAACACTCATGACAGTCGGATGAAAGTGAAGGAGTAAGTAACTGGAGTTGGGCAGAGCTGAAACATTGAGCACCAGTAGCAACATCCACAAGGTGTATGTCGGTGTGTGCCCATGTCTTAAAGGCCATGACGGCGTCGGCCTGAGGAACAGCGTGACGTGAGAGCACTAACCAGTGCCAGCTGTGGCCACACTGAGATTAAAGTGCAAAACAAAACAATCAGATGGGATAAGTATAGTATTGGTGTGGGTTACAGACTTCATTCCCCTCTCAATCCCTCTCTCTGTCATGCTCTCTTGCTCTCAATCTCACTCTCTCTCTCTTTGATAGTAAGGGCAGTAATTAGGCAGACTCTCTCACTGCCATTTGCTCAGACCCAGCAGACTGATTAAGGGCTTTTTGTTTACTTTGATCCCTGTTTCGTTTCTTCCTAATGCACAACTCAATCTGTCTTGGCCACCACAAGCCCCCAGCTGCAGGAGCGTGTTCTGAATCAGGAGAATGCACGCTGAGGAGACAAGGGATACATGCAGACTTGCTGGTTCTGGTTTTCCAATTTTTGTTTTGCTGCTGCATGATTTGCAGAGTGCCGGGTCACCCCAGGACCAACCGATCTGTTCACTCTGAAATGGATTTGATCTGTTAACCTGTCACCTCGACCACTACATTACTCGAGAACACCACTCCTCTATATGTATTCTACAGGAAATGCTAAAGACATATGATGTAACATTTGTGTATGTGGTTTGTCCAACTATCAGCTTTAAAGTGTAGTTTTATTGTCATTCTGGCTGTCTGAAGTCTGGGTTTAACTATTACCAGGTCTTGGCTGCTGCATCGCTGTAAGAGGAATGCAGAAGAGATACCGAAGTACATAGACGTATAGAAATGTTCACATATATGTGTCATTTGAAGAAATTAATCAGACAAGGAAATTAAGCAAGGTGCCAAAATAAAAGTGCTACTACCACCATGTTTCACTTTGGAGTTGGTGTTCTCACAGTGATGAACAGTGTTGGGGGACCTGAGGCCAAAATGTTGTTTTTTTACTGAACCAAGTCAAATCAAATGACTCAATCAATTCCAGCACTTTCCGAATGTGTGTGTAGAGTGTTATGAATGTAGGCAGTGGATCCAAGTATTTTAGATTATGGAACATGTTGTAGAGACCTGTTGCATGTAAAGTGACAATATTATGAGTGTGGTTGTGAGGGTATATGTGACAGCATTATTTACTTTCATCGATAAATTCCTCACTTGTGCATACCTTCCAGTCCAGATGACGGCGTCTGTGGTGCACATGGTTTATGCTGTCCAGTCTGGAGACTGGACCATGACCTGCTGCAGGCTCAGTCTGATCACTCTCAGGTTGCAGGATGTCTTGGAGCCGGTATATATTTAAACCAGAAGGTTCAAGTGCATGTTTTGTATCGTGCGCTAGAAAAAGCAGTAGAGTGGTCACCTCACTGTGGTACTCCCTTCACTTTGAGACAGCAGTGTGGAATTTACGAGCTTCGGCCATGGGGTTATGTGCACGGTGCTCTCTCAACAAAGCAAACATACACCCTTACTGTCCTCCCATCGAGCACATATCATTCTGTGGAATGTAGCCAGCCGAAGCCTTGTCACCCTGCTTTCTTCTAAACCTGCCACGTGGGTCACGAGGCCACATCCAACTTGACATCCTTCTTCTGTTTCACTTCAAAGTAGCTTTTTGGCATATTTTGGCATATTCTTTGTCACAAAAGTATTTAAATCTATTAAGATTATTGTTGTTATGGATCCAATAAAAACATTATGAAGAGAATATGATGTAATAAAGATTTATGTATCTGTTAGTCTACTATAGAATACCATACTGTTGTTAGTATATACAGAAAGAGCGCAACAGTTCACACCGGTTATAACTTATTTGACACTGGTCTGCTTAGCAATACAAATTTATATTCTTTATGTCAAACATGTAAAACATAAAGCATATAGAAAAAAAAGTAAATAATGTTACGTTATTTGTAGATTCCTGATAGTTGGTATTATTCATTTCAGTACTTATTTAATAAGTGAGCGATTATTTTGGTAGTTTATGAATTTTTGATTCCGCTGTATGAATGTACTGTGTAACATGTTTAAATGATAAAATAGACAGTCTTAGCTTTTTCTTTTTTATTATTGTTTCTCTACATTTGCATGTTTCTATACATTTATATGCAAATATTGTATTATGTTTCTTTGTGCTTTTAATCTAAGGTTTCTCTCTATTATCTGTGTCTTGTTCTGTCTTTCAGCGGAACTGCAGAGGGAAGGCAGTATCGAGACGCTGAGTAACAGTTCAGGCTCCACAAGTGGCAGCATTCCTCGTAACTTTGAAGGTTACCGCTCTCCCCTGCCGACCAACGAGAGCCAGCCGCTCAGCCTTTACCCCACAGCTTTCCCCTAGAGCAGCTTCTCCTCTGTGAAAACCTTTCCATCTCATCACAGGAAACTGCTTTTCTTCGTCTGTCTGGGTAGATTTTGTGGCGCGTGATGTTGACTTCTCCTTCCACCTAACTAACGCTGAAGCTAACATCAGTGAAGATCCTTTCGCATCAGAGCAGAAATGGAGACAAGACCTGCATGCAGGCTTTCAGTAAACGTGCTACTTGATTTTTGCTTCTGTAACAAACATGTTGTCTTATGTGGTGTGTGTGTGTGAGAGAGAGAGTGAGTGAGTGAGAGAGAGTGAGTCATCTCTTGTGAAGGCCGTCACAGCTGCCATTTTGTCCCTTTCTCAAATACATGACATTAAATAGTTAAAAAAATATTGCGTGCAATTTAGACATGTTTATGCCAATATATCCTTGGGCATTGGAGTGTAATTCATGCCATAACTTTATGTATTTGTTTGTTATTCAACCTGTGTTATTCAACCTTGTTCGTATCTTGATTTCCTCTCAGTCAAAAGTTTGGACATGTTAGACTGAATATGTATTTTATGACATTTCAATAAATTTATTTCAATGAAATTTAAATAGTGAAGTTAAACCCCATGTATGATTGTATTTCTGGATCAATATGTAAT
The DNA here is from genome assembly GCF_022655615.1 of Tachysurus fulvidraco. NCBI lineage: Eukaryota > Metazoa > Chordata > Actinopteri > Siluriformes > Bagridae > Tachysurus > Tachysurus fulvidraco. The sequence goes on along the minus strand of NC_062528.1, from coordinate 11,558,868 downwards.
TTTAATAAGTAGTTGATTTTAGTTTGATTTTTTATTTTATTAAATTTCTCCAAAACATATAGAACTTGTTTAGAACATGTTTATATGGAATAAATGCTCAGCCTTTTGGAAGAATTTAAGAAACATCTAATGGGTGTAGCTCCTTCATAAAGACACCAGGAGTGTGCAAAGCTTTAAACCAGTGTGAAATAACAGAAATACTTAATTTAAAATTAAAATTTAAAAGTGAATCTTATAACACTTCCTGGGCATTATCAATAGCAGAAAATAGTAAACCTGTCGAAAATGTATCCAAGTGCTCATATGAGTGCTAGTGTACATTTAAGAGGAAGATCAGGCACTGCATTGTATGCACAATTTCTTTGACTGAATCATAATTATGCCTTTGCATTATGTTTATATGTGTATTAATTATACTATTTACATTAAATATCATTTTACGATCATACAAAATGATACAAACTTTACATTTATATATCATGACAAAAAATACTTTTGATCTATTTTAGTATTTAATTACTTGAGGGGAAGAAGTATAAATAAACTGTTGGGGTCTTTTCTTCTTAGTTTACTAATGTTACATATTATTTCTTATTAAGTCTCTCTTCCGTTAGGTCCAAGAATGGATTTTTTCCCCTTTGTGGGGTTAGTGCTTTTGAACTAAAGACAGATTATATGTGGCTTCGTTATGTTGTGCTTTTTAAATTTATTGATTACTGCAGGGTTAATTGTTTCCCAGTAAATGAGCCACTAAGTGTTAGTTTCCTTTTAAATTTTTAGGATATGCTTTGTGAAACATCTTTCCTCAGCATATATTTAGGTGTGTGAGGGCTGTGTGTAATGTGTTTAGAGGGAGTTAATAACTGCGTAGCAAATCTCTATCTCTCTCTGAGCAAACACACACGCGCATACATATCGGTTTGCGTTTTTATGACTTTAATAAAAGAGCCATTCTCGTGAACTGGACTTGACAGGGCAGGGCATGACAGGACATAAACTCCAGTGATATTGATGAAGGTTTTGCTGTAATAGCTTTCAGCTCAGCTTGCGGCTTAATGAAAGCTGTTATGGTTCTACTGGACATTGCAGTGCATGCAGCAACACTGAGGTGCATGTGATGTGAAAGGATTGCTGGCCTCACTCGCTGAATGATTTACAAAGGTCAATATTGGCATGACTATATTGCCATGAATGCATTGCACATGCGTTTTGTGAACTGTAATATGCTTTTGAATGACACTGATTTAATCCTGTTGAATATAAATCCTTGCAATTGAAATGATCTGTCAAATGCACATTGCTTTGTGTCTATTTACTTTAATAGATGAACTGTTCATTCTGACTATTTATGGTTGTGTGTCAATACCAAGTACTGAGCTGGGACAGAGTATGAATAGAAAATGAATGAATGAATGAATGAATGAATGAATGAATGAATGAATGAATGAATGAATGAATGAATAAATAAAGCATAATGGCCAAGGTAGAAAATATGTAATCATTTATATTTCAACTCAATTGTTATACGTATAAAAGTATTATATAATGTGTTTCTGGTGTTTTCTTAATTCCACAAACATAAGAAGGTGAATAATAGTTATTTTAGGTTTTGTATGTGTGTGTTATTTTTTAGTATTGACTGACCATTTAACCAAAAATAGATATTTTACTATTTTATTCAATTGTACTCTTTTGGTATTTAATTCTTTTTAAAACAATTAAAGTGAGGAATGAGGCAAGTTTGAATTCTGTGTAATACTGTTTTACAGGAATGTGGTTGAATTATAGTATTGTCTAACAGTATTTGTATTAGTCATATAAATGAGATGTCCTAATTATCATAATAACCATAGACAGCAACAAAGCCAATAATGCACCATAAAAGTAATCTTTATTATAAACAGTCATAAGTGCACAGAACATCTGGTACATAAAAGCAAATGAATTCCTAAAAAGGTGACAACATAAGATGAATTATAAATGTTAAAAAAAAAAATCTCAATAATTTCCTAACAATCTTATTTTATAACCCCCTAGCTTTAGTGAACTGTAAGATTCCAGGACCTTCTTGTAAACTCTCTACACCTGTACATCACTAAGGAGTGGAGACTCCTTATATATGACACAAGATATATATGACACAAGGGAAGAAGTTAAACTTCGCCTTTCTCCAGATCTCCTGTTGTGCATTGAGCAGATGAGCAACAGACATGCAGGAACAAACCCCCACACATGTCCGAGCTTCTCCACTGCGAGGGCTGTACACTGTCTGCTAGCTGAGCTCACTGGAGGCTAGAAGATCCCTGGAAGTGAGTCCTACACTTCTCACACACAGAATCATATCAGGCCAGGTGGTGAGAGGTGGCAAGATTTCTCTTTCCTCCCACTGGTCCACTGTCAGAAATCTCTGTTTGGAAGATAAGTTTGGGTGCCTACAATAAATCAGAGTGGCAGCTTGAAATGGGGCTGATAAGTAATCTTAAATTTGGTTGGCATTCATCTGACCTTCATAAGAAGAATAAAAATCCACTTTTCGTGAATCCGAAGGGACTGACGCAGCTGCTTAGCAGCTTTATTTTAATCATGCTGAACAAGTGCAATAATGTTAAGGTGTTAACATTTAGTTCACTGCTTAAGAGACAACTAGGCACATATACAAAATTATTATTATTATTATTATTATTATTATTATTATTATTATTGTTATTGTTGTTATTATTATTACAAATCTATACAATGTAAACAATCGTTTAAAAAATTCACTTTTCCTGTGGCACAAAGCACTTGATCATATTTTGTAAGCTTATAAATTCTTAATAAATTGTCTCGACTATTGTCGATAAAACTAAAAAAATCAACAAAAATAAAGCTATGAACTTGTAATTACATGAAGCTTGTGACGTTCTATTAATGCACTATATTTTTTAAATAAATCAATTGTCTGTAATTTACACGTGTAATTTACACGTTTGCATATATGCCTAATTCATATTTGTTATCTAATCTAGATTTTAAGGACTGCGTTTACATGTTCAGAGGTCGAGGTGAATAATAACTAGTTTTTCGGTTCATTAGGTAATGCAGAGCTGCTCAACTCAAATCATCACGTGTAACTCAAATCATCACGTGTGACGCGTGGGATGTTTTTAAATAGATAGTTAAATGTCGATCAGCCCGTTTAGCCTTTTGTGAGCTAATATTCTATTTGGGCTTAAATGGATTATAAACAGTGTGAACTGTATTGTGTGTAACATGCGCATTTATGGTGTGGAACATATTACTACAGATTATTATTAGAATGTTAAAATAAAATAAGCCGTCGTTTTGTATGCTGTCAGCCTCTTTAAATAATAACATAATTTATTAAAAAGTAATCGCTAAATTATTTACAAAATTAATCTCCATACTTTGAATGAATAGGTTCGTATTTAAATAAAATATCTAACAGCACTGAATTTATTCATATAAAAATGGTTGATTGGCATGTGAATGGAACCTGGTGCACATTTCAGTGCATTGTGGCTGCTCTGATACTGTAACTGTAGGAACTTCTGGGGAAATCATCAAAGTTTTTTTTTAACAGGACTAATAAATAAAAACAATCATAAACAAATCTATTTTTACAAAACGTGCAGGCGAATTTTTTAAAGATTTGTTGCGGATTATTTGCCTATGAGCAGAAAAAGCGCATGTGTTTGTGGTGGTGTTTGTGCTCGTTTGTGCTTTTTATAAAGAAAAAATCTGATTCCGTTTCATTTCAACTTTTTTTTTAATTTCGTTTCGTTTTTGGATCCGGATCATTTATTGTGAGCGCAGAAAGGAAACTATTGTGTGATTTGTTCTCATTCTAGATATTTATTGTTTTACGTTGACGGGTTTCTCTAGTTTGCTCTTGAGTAAAGTGTTTTTCCGTGAAATAAACACACTGGGTAACTGTGTAACCGACTGAGAAGAGCAGCGAGAGCAGATTGTTTTTGACTAACAACATGTAATTGAACAATAATTCATGCACAATATTTTGCACTTAACTGCAGCTTTAACTACGTCTAGGTTGAGAAGCTCCATTTTAAAATGAAAGGAGTATTTCTGCTAATAAATAATAAAATAGGATTACTGTTGTGTTATTTGTTTGCTATTTGTTTGTATATTATTCATAATATATACATTAGTTAACAAAATAATATACAATTAAATCTTAGTAAATTGTAATAAATCTGGTAGGGAATATTTTTCATTATTCTTCAAATTCTGCAAATATATACAGTTCACTTACAATTGTGTTCATAATGTTCTCAAACAGGTGCAAACCAAACAGCCTGGTTGGTATAAGTGATGTCCTCATAGGCTCATAGACGTGGTCGCATTGCGTGGTGTGCGAGCTATTACACAGTCCCAGGGGTCATTAGAGCGCCCCCAGCTGTTACCTGTGGGGAAAGGACAGGACTTGAAAAGTCAATCATATTAAACTGATAAGGAAACATACTAAATCCTGATTGTTTTATTATGGTACGTTTATGCGTATTTTAAAAATATGACATATTTCTTGGCCTATTTTGTTATTGAGTTCTACGTACTATCATATCTGCTGGAAGTCCTCAAATGCATCTAAACAGCAATAAATCAGATGCCCTCAGTGGACACTTTATATCAGCATACACAATGTTCAGCCTACTAAGCTTCCTGCTAATCAATTCATTAGCCTGTAAGTCATATTACTAAGTCTGTTACCTGTAATATGAGATAATAAATTGCGTGGGTTTCGATACTGCAACTGCTCTTAGAACAAATGATGCACCGTTATAACTCTGAATACAGCGAACGTATTGTTTTCAGCTTGTATTAGCCAGCAGACACAACTCCTTAGCTGAGAATACAGAAATGTGGACAATCATACACATGGATGGGTTGAATAAAAAAGAGAGCAGAGAGCAGAGCAGAGGAGAGGAGAGGAGAGGAGAGGAGAGGAGCGGAGAGGAGCGGAGAGGAGAGGAGAGGAGGAGTTGGTGCTATTGGCCGGTGGGATCCCTGTGACAAGGGGAAATATGAGGGACTTTGACAGGTCTTAAACGGTCTGGCGCCAAAGCCTCAGTCTAGCGGCTAAATTTAGCAAGAGAGATGATGCAGAGGTTCGGTCAGAGATGGCGAAAAGATTAAAGGAATGGACAATCATATAAAAGTGAAAAATTGCATTCTACTGAAAAATTGTAGTTCGAAGTTATATGTGTGTATATGTGTAAGAAAAAAAAAGCTGTGTGTTAGTACCCATGTGTACTATATATTTTAATTCATTACTTTGTGCTTTTAATGAAACTGGACTTCATCGGCTTTACCAAGCAACGGTTATATACGCAAGGGTTGTATTATTGACGTAACTGCAGCATTCATGATGTTATACAATAATTATTATATATTAGTGTAAATTAACACGTCGTGTATTCTTTTTGGAATTAAACACAAACATTGGATTAAAAAAACACTCATCCTGACACAATATTTTGCAAATAAAGCGTAAGACGATTTGTTCAGTTTAACTCCTGCTGAAAGGAATGTTATATGTTCTTTGCCATCCTTTGCACCTTGTCCTTAAACCTGTTATTTAGCCTGTAATTTGGACATGCTGTCTTTAACGGCGGGGATTTCACTGTTAGCAGGAGCTCTGCAAAGTTTCCAGCATGAACAACTCTGAACTCATGTGTGATAATGGCTCAGCGCTTGATTACATTCTCGTCGGGCTGGATGTGTGTCAGTGAGGATGGAGGACGTAGGAAAAATAAATCGGACGTAATTGCAGTGACTCTGTTGATGTGATTAGTTCCTTAAGTATATACATGGAAAACCATTACCATTCCCATGTGTGCTTAATCTCTTTCCACTTGAAATCGTCCTGTGTCGCAGCTTAAAGCCCACAGATCAAACACAGAATATTGATTTGGGCGCGTCAGCGGCTCCCTTTAGCCTATAAACACTTCAGCAGAAAAGAGCGCAGCGTTCACAGGCCCTAATGAACAAATCACAGCACCGCCGCCGCATCTAGCGACCAGAAGATAAAAAAAAAGAAAAAAAAGAGAGAAGGAGAGACTTCTTTATCGTGTGGTTAGACTTAAACAACTAAAATCAATATAATGTAAACTACACGAATTAGCGTTTTCTCTCTTCATTTACAGTTTATTACCAGGCGAAAAACAAAACAAAACAAAAGTAGGAGTTTGCGCTGAATTTATGTGCGTAAATATTGTGGCCTAATTGTTGTCTTCAAATTCAACAAAGGAACATTTTAATATCAACTTATAAGGTGCGAACACAGACAGCCTACAGTTTAAAAGCCTGTTTCTTTGTTTCAATTTTTTTCTGATTCTTATCTCATATATTCCAGTTTATATTAAATGTCCTACGTACTTGTCGTTTATTATTATTCTATGCAGCTCAAATGGCCATTCTATATTTTTGTTGTTTCATAAAACTATAATTATTTTAACTTAAAATTGTGCTATTTATTGTGGTAAATATGCTATTTAAATATTCTAATATTGTTTGTTGGTAATCAGCATTAGATACATTTATTTCGTACACGTTTTGCTAAAACATAAGTAACTGTCCCCTTTTATTGTCCGCTATATGACCATTTTTCACAAAAGTAAATCGCCATTCGTTTGGGACCGAAAATGCTGCATTTCAGCAACAAGTATCTCTGAGACTCTTTGTGAGACCATTAATTCCACTCTGATGAACATTAAATTAAAATTAAAAATAATATATTGTATAGTAATAATATATGAATGCATATTCTTTCCCCATTACTTTCGTAAATATATTAATTTATACATTATATATTTAGCATCTGAAATATAAATCAGTCCCATATTAAATATACAATCCCTCTTCAATAAATAACTAACTAACTAAATAAATAACCAAATAAATAAATAAATAAATAAATTCCCGATGACTTTGAATATATATACATAAACCAAATAATCTGTAAACAAATGTTCTATCCGCATTAAAGAGTGTAGTCATTAGATTAGAGTTCATTTACATATGTAACTGTGTGTGTTTGTGTGTGAGGAAGACAGAGAGAGACAGATGGAGACATAGCGCTAGTAACTGGGCCACTAAAGGGTTAATTGGAAGCACAGCTCGTCGCCGCACTCTTCCACGGCAGCTTCACAGTAAAAACGTGTTGAAAGAGAGAACAGACTTTGTTTGGGGATATTTGACGCTGGCTGTTTGGAAAACACTTTATGTTAACTGATGACTCAGTTACTTTTTCATGTTTTATCAGTAATTAACGGCATTGACATTTTAAACAGAAAAGTTTGTAGTGTGTTGTTGAACATTTTAAAATCGATATAATGGACATTTCTTATTGCAGTTCATCAGCCGACTGGCGCCAAGCGACTGTACAACACACCGTATCCAATTAAACCCACTGTCCACTAGCGCACTGCTTTTTAACGCTGTAGTGCACTTTGCAACAAACATCTCCACTATTGGGTTTAGGTTTGTTTTTTCTTCCCCAAGGCTGAAAAAATACATGATAAATATTTCAAAGAGGTCCTTATTGAAAGAATAATTATGTGCTATATTCTGATATATCAGTCACCAACATACAGCTGTTGTTGTTTGTTGTTTTTTTGAGTATTATTTAAAAAATCATATCATTAACTAACTATTGAACCATGAATGATATGTTTACCTTAAAACAAGGATTAATTCGAACATTAGTTTGCATTCCAAGTTGTAACTATCTGTGTTGTTAGTATGAGCTGTAGATATGCTGATATGCTGAAATCTTCCATCAATACATGTTGCTCGGCATGTCATTCAATGATATGAAGCAGATTAGCAGGTTCAACAAGAAGAAGCCACTCACCAAACTTATCTTTACCATGTCTTCATATTCCTTCCGTTCGTCTTGTCTTTGAATTGCGTATAGACTTGTGTGTTTCCAGTGACCCGTGTTGCATTTAAAGTGCCAGTGTCCGCTTTATAAGTAGCCTTCGCTCTCGCCAGGTCAGTGATGAGAACAAATATATGAATAGATTTCCTAATATACCTGAGCGACCACATCACTGAATACGTGTCAAACTGCGTTTGCAGTCTGTAGCATTTTATTGATCTTGTTTTAGATCGCGACATACAGCCTAGATTGTTTTGAACTATAACGCTCCAATAATTGTACTTGTTTGTAAACACATGCGCCCGGTGGGAAATGTGTTTTCCTCCGATGGAAGTACATGTTCCATCTATCACAAGAGTCGCGTTGTTTTAGTATTTAGCACCCATTTTATTGATTAGATTGAATACTAGATTGCGCAACAATTAACCTTAGTAATCGTAATTCCTGGTTTCCAGTGCATCGGAAGTGAATTTGGTGGCTCTGACAAGGCTGGCATAGTCTCGTCGTGATTGTAAAGCGAAAAGCTGATCGACTTGGTGTGTCCGTGCTTCGGCTGAGGAATGAGCGCTGACCCGCCTAGGCTCCGACGTGTGGGAGGGAGTTCCCTGCTTTTCTGTCATTGGTTAATATTTTATTCTGTTGACATGTTTTCTTACTGCTAATGCTTCCGACACCTTCTTGTCCACCCCCTCTCCTTGGGCCTGGCCGGAGCTGTCAAAACCACGCCTATGGAGGCTCACAATTGGTCCGAAAAGCGTAAAATCAGCAATCAAGGGGGCTTGGTTCATTAGTACTGGGAGAGGAGCAGGAAGGACGTGTGAGATAGTTACAGTTGTGCAGAGGACAGGGCAGGAACTAAGACGCTTCACCTCCGCTTCTCCCTTATAATATGATCGTGCAAATGGGCATCTGCGTCGAGAGAGTGATCTTATTTTTATGAGAACGGCGCGCGCAGGAAACAAATATCTTCTTTTAAAGTGGCGTTGCGCTCACTTTGACCGGTAATAGTACGAGACTTGGTGAAATCTCCAGCTATAGGGAAACTGAAGTGCTTATTCCCTCTAGCCAATCTGCCTCCGCTCGCTTTTGTACGACAATACAGAAACTTTGCACTGTAGTCGAAGATTTCCTCAGCGCATTTCTCTCTACAGAGCAATACAACGGCATATTCCTGCTGGATAAGTGCCGCTGGGAAAGGAAAAATCACTTAAATATCACATTTTTCAGCGATTTTGGATGCACCGATGAGAGATCCAGTTTTTTCAGGCAGTGCCATGGCTTACCACCCTTTCCACGCTCACCGGCCCACCGATTTCCCTATGTCAGCGTTCCTGGCGGCCGCTCAGCCCTCCTTCTTTCCAGCTTTAGCGCTGCCGCCCGCCGCTCTCACTAAGCCGCTCCCAGAGCACAGTCTGGCTGGAGCCGCCGAGGCTGCGCTTCATCCGGCGCTCAGTCACCACCATCAGGCCGCTCATTTACGCAGCCTCAAAAGTCTCGAGCCAGAGGAAGAGGTGGAAGATGATCCAAAAGTCACACTGGAAGCGAAGGATCTATGGGACCAGTTCCACAAATTAGGAACAGAGATGGTTATTACAAAATCGGGCAGGTAATAACCTGCTTTACTAAACGTTCACCTTCTGCTTTAATAGTATTGTATGTATTATGATTTCATTGTAGATTCTTTAATCAAACAGACGTTTGTGCGTCATCATTTACAACATACGTAAAATGTAAAATATTATCCGTAAATTGATTTTATTTGTTTATTTATTTTGTAACTGCACAAGATAATGTTTTTGTCTCGAAGTGTAACTATATCCCGAGTTTGCGTGCTGACTTTTGAGCTCCCAAATGGACACAACGAGTCGAATTGATATAGCCTTTTCTATTGTGTCTATAAATACAGATTCTGGAGGTTTTAGTGACCGACATTTTGTTGTCCGTGTATGCACAGTTACATGTACTGTCTCATTTTTATAAACCGTTTCTTTAACAGAAATAACTTAATAAGTATCTCAAAACATTAGGGCTGTCACAGAACGATTATTTAAAGTTTAAAAACTGTATTGGGAGAAAATGCTAAAATAAAAAAGACAAATTTATTTTCACGTAGGTAAATGTTTATATTACTTGTAGTCATATATACTGACATTTATTTTGATTATTGTATTCGCTTCAATATACTAGCTGTATATTAGAACTCATCTGAATAAAATATTG